>NC_062538.1:20271807-20361807 GCF_022655615.1 Tachysurus fulvidraco
AAAGCATTGAAACTAGGGACTGATTCCATAAATGCTAAACATCTCCTTATAGAAAAGCGACCATATCAAAGTGTTTTTTTTTTATCATTGGCTAGATAATGTGTTAGTTTATTATTATATTATGACAAACATGTTCTACAGTGTTTATATCTGTTATTTCTTAATTGAATAAAAAGGACACTGACTGAACTTTGTTGGTAATTTGAAGGAACTGAACCCTAATGCTGACCCTTTTTCTTTGCAACAAATTTTTAGGTTCTGGAGACACAGGCGTGGTTCTGTATTAAGGGCTGCGTGTTCTTAAGTTTGTGTTAGACAATAATATGTCCATTTTTAACAAGGTCTGAATATCAAACATGGCCTCAAGAGACTGGTGATGAGATCACTAGGGCTGGATCCAAGTCTCTGACCTTGTCCCAGAATGCACCCTTCCTCCTCTCAGTGAATCGCGTTAGGCCGACAGTTCAAACACAATCAGCAGCTTGGCATGGTTGTGTTTATGCTTTAGGATCATGAAGGTCATGTTGTTTACCAAGTGCTAGGGCAATTTTTGCTGATGCTTTTAAAGAATTTGTCCTTTTTTGTAGACACAACTGTTTCTGAAGGATGAATCAGCTTTCTCCTCTACTCCCACATGGTCCTGATTTCAGTGCGTTTTAGTCATATGAAAATATGAACCTTCTTTACTCGGCCAGATGCCTATTTTTATCCTTGTGTATTATCCTAAGTATATTCCTAAGATCTTAACATTTCACTTGAGCTTTCTCAGTTTTGACATTTTCCCCTCCAGACTTAGCTTTGACTTTGGGCCTCACATTGTCAGAAAACAAATGGTCCTTCCACTACACTGTCAGACGTTATTTGTGGATGTGCATCTTCTCATCTTATGTTTTCCTCCTTACAGAGCCTGCATGGCCATGTAATGAAGATCTTACAACTACATGTTGTAAGATCTCATGAAAGCTTTTGAATGTGTAAAATTTTGGATGTGTGTTGAAGGGCTCCTTCCCTCTCTTCCTTCGCAGCTTTGATGACCACGACCCTGCAGTGATCCATGAAAATGCCTCACAGACAGAGGTTCTGGTTCCAATCCGATTGGACATGGAGATCGACGGCCAGAAGCTCAGAGACGCCTTCACCTGGAACATGAACGGTAGTTCTGCAGAACATTCAGAGGGGAAATAATAAGTTACACTGTTAGAAAGTGAATGAATCTTTACACTAATAATGCACATATTGGTTCCAGAAAAGCTGATGACACCAGAGATGTTTGCAGAGATACTGTGTGATGATTTGGACCTGAACCCCCTGACCTTTGTCCCAGCCATCGCCTCTGCCATCCGGCAGCAGATAGAGTCCTACCCTACTGACAGCATCCTGGACGAACAAACCGATCAAAGAGTCATCATTAAGGTATGTCATCAGTGCTGCACACACCATTAAGCAAGGAGCTAATCAGCCATAGATTTAACACAGACATTTACATATACATATAGGTGTCCGCTTATACCTGTCTAGAGAGAACAAAAGAAGGGGAAAAGTCCTCTTTTTAATATATGATGTCACACACTGCACATGTCTGCCTTGCTAGCTGAACATCCATGTGGGAAACATTTCTTTGGTGGACCAGTTTGAGTGGGACATGTCAGAGAAGGAGAACTCTCCAGAAACGTTTGCACTGAAGCTGTGTTCTGAGCTCGGCCTCGGAGGAGAGTTCGTCACCACCATCGCCTACAGTATCCGAGGCCAGCTCAGCTGGCATCAGAGGACGTACGCCTTCAGGTGAGAGACTCATGTACACCTCAGTAGTTCTAATGCAAGAAAAAAGATGTAACGAAACTCACTGAGGCCGATACCATATTCAATAACACATTCAACATTGTTAGGCTTTCTTAATCATTCTAAATGCAGTGAACACCTAGCTCTGGTCTCTTGGGCTATAGAGTTATACAGGTTTGATAAAGGATGTTGAAGCTGAAGTTTTATTTAATACAGATTTGACCGGTCAGTCATCGGCTGTTAAATTCACAAATACTGACCTTTACGTGTATAATTTAGGTGCAGGACATTTTAATATTTGGACTTCACAGCTACCAGTTATCACACAGCAAATCTGCCGAGAGAGACAAATAAAAACAGACAAATCAGTCAGCCCTCCTCTGGGTCAGCAAGTCTGTGAATTCAACCACATAATACTTCGCACAAACTCCTTAGCTCTGCAGAGGAAGCAGCTGTGACAATTGAGATGTTTTGATGCTTATTTGGACTCAAAATAGCATTAAAGCATTCACTGATTAGAGCACAGGGTTTAGGATGTAGCTGCTTCCACTCATCATTCTTTCAGTCACCAGTTAAGCACTAAGGCCCCCCCCCCCTTTTTTTAATGGCTCAGATCATAGCCATGCTGCTAATGATGCCCAGGCCTCACCAGAACAGCTTCTCCTCCTCCTCGTAGAAATGTTAGAAGGCAAATTAAATGTGTATTTATTTCCATGTAAACTATACTGATGTGCTCTTTATGCCTCGAATACACAGATGTAGAAGGGAAAGGAAGATCTTTCATGTCTGTGGTTTTGTCTTTTCCAGTTCTGTGGATATGGCTCACCCCCTAACCTGCACTCCACCACCAGAATTTACAGAAATATATATTTTTTTTATCTTCTGCATTATGATTTAATGGGGATTAAAAGACTCGAAAGGCAGCATGGCATAATTGGTTCCATAGAGGTTTTAAACTTGAGCGTTTTATAGGGAGGTAATCGAACACAACATAATGGTTTCGTGAGGTTTAAAATAGGAGCATTTCGGGGTTTTGTCCTTTGATGCTGCATGTCGTTTTTTTCATGGCACGATACAACCTCAATTTACAGTGCTAGGAAGTGACGATTAAACAAGAACTCTACATTAACACATGACACAATTCTGCCTTTGCTGCTTCCTAATATTTTCAGCCATGATACAAAAACTAGGTTTAACACAATAGGCATCTTTTAGTGGGTTTTTTTGAGCTACTTCTTAGTATAAATTAGATTATTTCTATGCAGTAGTTCCTACTTTTGGTATTTTTTGCATAGATTTAGCATTAGTTGTGAAATACGTCTACGTGTCGTCTGTTCTTTAGCGTGACATCATGCACTATTCTTACCTTACACAATCACACGTTGTATTTCTCATTGGTACTGGAGCGATATTTACAGGCACGGTAATCATTCAAATTACTGATTCATCTTAATTGTTCTCTAAATCGCAAAAAGAATAGAAGGAATTAAATAATGACAAATGTTTTCACTCGTACTAAATCGCACTCTGATGCACGGCCACGGACGTTAAGGTTCATCTTAACGAGTAAAAACAGGCTAAACCCTAACGGACCTGAATAAAAATCTTAAACTAACTGCTGCCTCTAATTTACAGAATAATGTTAAAGGTTCTCAACGCTTGCAAATTCTGTCTTACATTCTAACCGAATTTTTTTTCTCTCCCCCAAACCACGTACCCTAATAAAGTTTTCCCAGTCAATGTCTCCATTCGATTATATTTCCTAATCGTTGCAGTCATGCCACACGAAGCAGGTTTATTCTTTGTTTTTCATGATGTACATTGTGAACACTACAGCTAGTTTATTACCAATAGTACTGTTATCCAATTTGCATTTATTTATTTATTTATTTATTTATTTATTTATTTATTTCGTTTTCCTTCACAGCTGATTGTTTTAATAGTGTGTTATTAGCATAGTAACATTCTGCATGTACCATCACATTGCTTTTGCTATTTTGGGCCGTTTAACACCAAGTGCCTTGGGGAGCGTTTGTTTTGTTTGATTTTTTTGTATGCTGTATGCTTAGTTTGCTCAGTAGTCAGAGATAAACGACCAGAAAAAAATGTGATGTAATGATTTATTATATTAGCTTTGGCTTGTTTTTTTAATATTAGCTTCACATAAAACAGTGAGTAGGGTGTATCCACTTGAGAGCTGCCGTGTTAGTGATGCACGCTGTTATCGATGGGTGGTTTAGGGGTAGATTTGAGACATTGTGATGAATAGGTTCTCAAGTGGATGCGTCTTAACATCTATTTTAACATCATCATTGCTTTTTGCTTTGCTATAATCTTCTAATTGTTTGCTTCTCCCACTGTCTGTTCCAATAGGTCTGATTTCAGGTCAATATACTTCAAAATTTCTTGACCTTCTCTCCCTCCTTACCCTCACGTTTACCCCCACTTCCACCTTCATGCCCTGGGAAGCTGAGTACCCTCATCTCTTCTTATTTTGATCTTGAATTTTTGCAGGGCTCGTTCCTAAAGGTTTCTATGCAACGAGCGTACAGTAGATTTGCATTCTATTTATCTTTCTTTTTTACCAGGACACCAGTGCAAAATGGTGGATCTTTTATTTTTTAAAGCTAATGATAAGATATATTTACAGCTAATTCATTAAAAATAGATTAACACAGAGGTTTGTTTGAGCAAGTCATATCTCCACTGCATGTGCTAAAGTGATGTACTTAATTAAATCTTTTAGTTTATTGCTATTTTGTGCATGACACCACAAATTTGATTATAATAATGTACATATCAAGTAGACATTAGAAATTAATAATAATGATAACAGTAATTTAAAGGCATCTCTGCAGATCCCCATCACCACTATGCCTTAAGGGTGACCAGTGGAAATATCATTTCCTCCAACATGCAGTCATGATCTAGCACGTCTGTAGCGACCTCCTCTGACCGCCGTGTCGTTCTTATCCACAGTGAGAACCCCTTGCCGACGGTAGAGATCGCCATTCGGAACACGGGCGATGCCGATCAGTGGTGCCCCCTGCTGGAAACCCTGACGGACGCAGAGATGGAAAAGAAGATCAGAGATCAGGACAGAAACACAAGGTGAGTTTCGGAGAGAGGAAACACACCATGTGGAAAATCTCTGATTATTTACATCTATAAATATGTTTGTTGTTAATCTTTGCCTATATAAGTATATGTTAGTTCACTAAACAGCTTTGTTATTGTGTTCCCAGGCGCATGCGGCGACTCGCCAACACGGCCCCAGCCTGGTAGACAGAGGGAACATTACGCTCCACCACTCTATAAGCTTAAGGCATCAGAGCTGATGGATCTGCCTCTGCTTCACTGGGACATTTCTGACTTTGTGCTATGGTGTACTGTGTATTTGACTTGATTTTTTTTTTTTTTTTTTTTTTTTTTTTAAATAAAATAAACTATTACTAATATGCTTTTTTTTTTGTACGTACGTTTCTAAGATTTTTTTTCAGATATCAT
Organism: Tachysurus fulvidraco; assembly: GCF_022655615.1. NCBI lineage: Eukaryota > Metazoa > Chordata > Actinopteri > Siluriformes > Bagridae > Tachysurus > Tachysurus fulvidraco. The sequence continues at coordinate 20,277,094 of NC_062538.1, forward strand.
TACTTACAATAAATAGATCTATATTACACACATATGCATCCTAGACGATGCTATACGAGGTAGGTGATATAAAATATTGAAATATTGCGCTTTGATCTGGTGAGGTTTGATTGGTCAGAAGGTGGTAATTAATATTCACAGCTTTATATCAATTGTATTACGACAAACAAATCGATTGATTGAAAATTCAAGTTGTCGATATGTTGAGATTTTCTGTGAGGAGACATTTTTAATTTCAAAAAGTCACTGGGTTAAAAGCTACAGCTTAAATGTCCTGCCAATTAAAATCTTAAGGACTGACTAGGAAAACCAAAGAGGTTATAGCTATGGCTATAAATACAGTTAAAGCGGTTCACAGATTTGATATAACATTAAATAACCCTAAACAGGAAAAACGTTAAATTAGCCTGACTTCATCAGTGACTTTCAGTTATCCCAGAGGACAAATTTCTTTAATTCTTTCCATCAAAATAATATAGAACAGCAAGGGGGAAAAAATCCAGGCTGTCTCTTTAAGCATTTGGTGTTCTCAAACCTCCAGTAAACAAGCAGAATTTCCACCAGATTTCTTTTATTTGAATGGAAAATGGAAGCAGATTAAAACCCTGAAAGCCTCTCATTCATCACTGGAGCTGAGAGATTAAATATTCTCATTATCCTTTATTCTGTGTAATTGGTGTTATAATGAGAGAAGGGATCGTAAGGATTTTATGTCTGGATTTAATTCAGCTATGATCTGAAACAATAACATAGTCATATACACAGTCTCGTAAAATGTTTTTCTGAAAGCAGCTTTTACAGACATTTAGACTGAAAAACATTCGACTTGTAAGAAAAGATTTATACACAGTATATATAAATGATCTTAAGGTGTTGAATGTAGAAGTTGTTCGGTCACAACAATAATCCCCACACGATCTAATCTGCATCATCTTATTAACTCACTATCATTATTAAATATTGTATGCAATATATTTCTTCTCCCTCTTCACATTTTGGCCATTTTCTCCTCTGATAAAGAAACTCTTAAGTCTCTTAAATGTCCCCCTCACTTCTCCTAACACTTTTTGACTGTATGAGGGCTTTTAAAGGTTAAGATGCTTTCTTCTAAAAAACTTTCTTCGAATTACGTCACTAGAAGAAACTCTTTACATTACAAATTTTTCATGAATACAATCCCAGGTCTTTATCCAATCCTGGACTGTCTGGTTTCTGTACTCACTCTTGCCTCAGACTGCTATTCCTGGCTAATGGGAGTGTAACCTGATGTAACCTTTCGCTTTTCTCATCAACAAACCACATCCATCCACAGAACTACCGCTCTCAGAATGTTTTTTGTGTATCTGACAACTCTGTAAATTATTGAAACCGTTCCAGGAGTTCAGCAGTTTCTGAAATACTCAAACAAACAATTTGCACCAGCAACCCTGCCAAGGTCATACTGATGTTTATGGAGAACTGTAACTGACAGGCTTGGCCTATATCTGCACGACTTCCATGTCCTGCAGTACAGGTATCACAGAAGAGTCTAGAGTATTATTATTATTATTATTATTTGAAATAATTCATATAGAACTAAAGAAAATGTACCAGACCCTTTGATGATGCTGAGCTCATGACTACTTTAATCAGCATGGCCATGCCGGCTTGCTTTCATGAAACTTAACATGTAAACTATAAAGTAAAAGGATTTTATGGGTCATATTTGATTTGTTTTTTTCTTCAGTGACATCTGGCGCTAGCTTTCAGAACTCGAGAAAACTGCAACAACCGGGCCATGACTAATGCTGACCTCAGCAGAAAGTTCCAAAGCATTACCACAATGCAGATGTGATTGAAACATCTGGACGTGCAGCTGGATTTTACACAAACGTGATGCATCGCGCTGCTCAACAATGGATCAAAAGTTCTGTTAAAAAATTTCGAGTTAAATAATCTGAATTTCCCCAGTGAGAGGCAGATAAGCTTCACATTTGATTCTGAATCATTCGCAGAAAAGCCTTAACTAAAACAGGTTGAAATTCGTTATCACATTTAATCTGCTTTCTAAAACATTTCGTGACCTGCTTTCTTTATTTCTGCTAAGCATTAGGGTTGGAAAAGCTTAGGAAATATGTGTCAGGGGTTCAGGTGTAAAATGCAGGGGTTTATAGGGTCAAGTGTAAGTATGTGCCAGGACCAGTGTGGGCTTGCTTGAGTCTGAAGACACGGCCTTGTGTCCCTGAGGCCATTCAGTTTAGCTCTAAAGGACCAAGGCGTAACTAGGGGAGGAAAGATTTTATTACACATACACATGCTTATTTGTTGGAGGTTAAAATAACACACACGCATTGCAGGTGATCAATAAAACCCTGCTTCAGAACCAATCGGAATTTTACATTTCTTGTTTAAAAGCTACCCTCTAGTTACCTCAGATGCAAAATAAGATTTTTTTGTTTTTCTTGTTTTACCTGGGATTAAATGACCAGCTAACCTTCCACTTGACCAGTACATTGCTAAGGGGTATTAGCAATAAATAAATAAATAAATAAATAAATACTAAATAAATGGAGGAAATAATTTTAAAAAATGTTGATTTATCTTTATTGTTTATCTAAATAGCTAGCTAGCATGACAGATGTTGGATTTTAGTATCTGTTTTAGTATAATTTGTTATGTCCTGTGTGACCTTTTTCTGCACCGAGTAGCTAATCTTTTTAGGTTGTTAGCACAACGTAAAATGGTTAGCTATAGCTAGTAAACTAGCTCACATTTTCTACAGGTGAAAACAACATGGATTTTAATATCTGAGTCTTGGTTTCTTGAGTTTTGATGACTTTATTTCCCCACTATTAGTTAATGTTTTAAAAAAAATATCATATACATTTGGAGTGTGTTAGCACATCTAAGTTAGCAAGCTATGGCTAGTAAACTAGTGTCTGAGTATTGGTTTGTTGTGTTTATGACTTTTTTGATTTCCATGGTAGGAGCTAATTATTTTTTGCTAAAAATACCACAACAGCAGATTTGCTTAGCTTTGATTAGCATTTGGCATTTTAGCTGTTTAGCCATTTTAGCATAACTTTTACACACTTCAGTTTAACCCTCTAATCATTTCTGTTTAGGTTGAAAGCTATTTTGTGAGAGAAACAAGTATACACAAATGCTTTCAGGGAAAAAAGATTCTTAAAATAGGAAACTACAAATTGAGTTTTGATACTAACAAATCTGATATCCAAGAGGAATTAACCTTTTAAACAGATGTTTTAATGCATTACAGACATTTTAATGTCTGTTCACTCATGACTGAGTTTTTTTGATAAACCTGCCGTGTTATGGATCATTGTGCTTTCTAAACGTCCCGGAACTAAAATAGGTTCATAAATTGTGTACAGAGCATTTTTTTATTAAAACAATAGTATCTGTTTTATGTCCTAAACTAAACTCGGTGCTTTGTATTACTGTAACTAACATCAAACATCGCCTCGGCCGCCCCTGAGGATATTGTCATCTGGCGCGTACCTGCAAGCCGATTTGTAAATAAGATTTACTTTAAGCGCTTGCAGCAAAAAATCCTTAAGTGTCTTTAATGGGAAGCATAAATAGCTGTAGGATCGAGCTGATCTCCTTCTAGCAAGCACACGATGCTATTGAAGACCTTGATGTGTCTTTTTTAACTAAAGCAGGGGTTCTTTTTTTAACCACTTTAAATGAGAAATACATTTGGTCTGCCGGTCAGTACGGATTTATTTCATGAACATAATGCAGCAATTCAAAGATCTGACTTGTTATTTAAACCATATTTTGGCTATTTTCTGGATCTGTAAAGCTTTTTATTCCAGAATGACCTGCTTATTTATAGGCACAAAGGCCGTTATCGATGCAGATGCACTTCGTTAACAGATTTCGTCAAGTAAGTCTAAATGTTGAAGAAAACAAACCTGAGCATCACACGGAAACATCTGGATCACATTTACACAGTGTGACCTTCTTCGCTCAAATCTATTAGAAACAGACCATCAAGCGAACAGAGAGGAAATACACCGGTTCAGCTTCAGAACGTAAACACTTCATGCTTAGCTATTTCAAGATGGCTGCCATGAGCTAAACAGTTACATTAAGGCTTAAATAACACAATGTTTTCCTATGGTGGTGAATCGTCGGTGTGTTAATGACGAGACAAGACAGAACAACTAGACAAAAAGAAATGTTTATTGGAGCAATGATATAATACAATTCTTTTTACAGAACTATTTACATACTGTAGGAAATCGGATTACTGTAGGAGATGTAAAGACAGATTAAATGAGAGATTGTATTAAAAGATACATTGAGTGATACACCGCTGTTCCTTTTATAAGATCGCTAATTCATTACCAGTGCTTCTGCTTCTGGTTTAGCGCACAGTTCAATACCTGAGCTGTGTAAAAAAAATATATATAAAAAATTCTGTATTCGTTAAAAACAAGGCAATGTTGAAAGAAACGGTCGCATCAGTGGCCTGCACTGCACCATGCGACAATACTGTATTCACAGGTGATGCAATCAGGACGGAATTGAAATACGGCATCCTGTACCATGGCCATGGAAAATACTCAATGCTGATTGGCTGGTGCTAATTCATTTCACGGTATATATGTATGTGTGTGTGTGTGTGTGTGTGTGGTGGATTTTTTCACAAACAAAAAATTTTATTTATTTAATAATGAAAAACATTTATTTGTTGACATGGTGAAGTTTTTGTTAATGTAACATTTATAGAAAGAGTGTCCAGTGTCAGTGCTTTCTAACAGTAAGTACTCTGCCATGGGAAAGTCCTCAGGAACTGCATTGTCCAGTTTCTCAGTAAAATGACAAGGTCATGAAAAAAAAAAGTAATGAAGTGGGGTAAAAAAAGAAAATTATCATAAATGAAAGTTGTTTTTACATCAATTTGAACTATAATTGGATAAAGTGTACGTCCTTCTTTAACTAATAAAAAATAACTAAAGATGTGGCCATAATGTTTGTGTGATCGTGCCTGTTGTGGTGAAAAGAAAATAGCAAACTTGCTTGCGGAAATGTTATTCCACTTTGTGTCAACGTGTTAATGCCTCCTCCACCTAGCTGGATGTTATCTTACTCCGTCTAAGTATCGTTCTTTCCAAAGACACAAACTGTAACGAATTACTCACAAGTCAAGTTTGCCTTCGACTGACGTCTCTTCCCTACCTCAGCCCTCGATGACACACCTGAGCTGATTTCTTCGGATAAAAATTTCACATCTGAGGTTCAGGAAGCCTTCCCTGTGTGTTACTATAGCACCGTTGTGTGTAAAAACAGTATGTATAAAAAAGTTTTCCTAACTGAAACGGCACATTTTGACACTTCACAAAGAAAAGTAGATGCTTAGTTCTCAGTAGCTACAATACTGAAGATAACAGCAAAATATATACAGATAATAAATAATCATATTCTGCGTAAGACAGCAGAAAATAAAGAAATGAGGAAAAGGCAAGGCGTACGTGCTTTTTCTGAGACGTGTCAAGGTCGTGTGGCTGGAAATCTTCATCAGAGTCATTTGCTGGTTTGATCCAACCTGACTGGAGGTCATGTGAGGATATATGTATTATTTACCTGGGATAAGGTAGAACCCTACAGCACGCAACATGTCTGAGGGTAAAATACGGGTGAACAAGAACCGAGATCAATTGCCTAAGCTCCGTTTGAGGTGGAGGTTTAGAGATATTTGTCAGTGGGGCAATTGAAGAAGTCCATGCCAATGTATCGGGGGTATCCCTCAAGGGCCCTGACATCCACAGGGTCAAACTTCCAGTACTGTCTGCCTTTCAGGAAATGGGCAAAACCTGAAAAAGTAAAAACAGGACATTTTAAGAGAATGTATCATTTACAAATCTCCATATTGTTTATGTTCAAGAAGCTCAAGAAGATCCAGCTCCTATAACATAAGTCTCAACAGGAATATGAATGCTGTCACTTCAGAAACTTTTTTTTTTTTATCTTCCACAACATTAAACCATTAAATGGGTAAAATTTAGGTGTTAGCTTGCAAACCGCTGTAGTATCTTCTTCTTCTTTCGGCTTTTCCCTTCAGGGGTCGCCACAGCGAATCATCTCTCTCCACCTATCCCTATCTTCTGCATCCTGAACACTAGCTTCAAATCCTCATTAATTACATCCATATACCTCCTCTTTGGCCTTCCTCTTTGCCTCCTGCCTGGCAGCTCCATGTCCAACATTCTCCTACCAATATACTCACTCTCCCTCCTCTGAACATGTCCAAACCATCTTAATCTGTAGTACAAGAGGAATAAAAACCCTAGGACACAGTGTTTTTGAAAAACAAGCCATTTCGTGTCCGGATACATTAAACTATCGTTGATTATTTTTCTACAGTATATCAACCTGCTTTGTTACTTGTTAGATTCAAAAACACATTACTCCATAAATATGAAGGAAACAGTAGACCCTTACACTCGGACCTGGTTCTAATCATACCTATACAAACAATCCTACCATGACACATCCTTCTGTTGGACTTCCCAAGGGGCCAGTTCTTGGTCCAATTCCTTTGTTCTACCTTTATACTATATCCGTTGGCTCAAGCCTTCTTTTCATCACAACTACATTCTTTTCCATCCACCTTCCACATTTCCCAGAAGAGATCAGTTTGGCTTTCCAGCATCCATCATCTGAAACCCAATCTAGAAACACAGAACTGATCAACCATCACCGTCTCTCTGCTCAAGCTGGCGAACAACCCTACACCTGGCATATGGCTAAGAGAATCCTGATGTGATTTCAGATGGCTTAATTTCTCTGACCATCCATCAAATCCTGCAGATTATAGTAAGAAGCTTGATTTGGCAGGGAAGTTTACCATATATTTCGAGACATTCTTTTGAGGATTTTTCTCACCATAGCGATCCTGGAAAGCAGCATCAATGTCATTCGGGATTCCTCTCCAGTCCACCATAGTGCGAGCGTAGCTCATGTCCACCCAGTTCTCCTGAGGGTTAAAACGCCAGTAATTTTCTCCCTTAAAGAAGTAAACTTTCTGGCTTTTGTCTTCACCCCACATCAAGGCTGCCTGGATGTTATTAACTGGAAGTCCCAGCCTCTGCACCGAGTCTGGCCCACTGATCTGCTTTTCAGCATCATACATCCAGTAATTCTGATCTGCAGAAACAGGACACAGAGAAGGGGACAGGCATGTCAAAGTCACGTCTGAACTAAAGTATTATGTATTTGGTTTCGATCGGTCCGGTTTAGCCGAATATGGAAGCAAGTCAGCCGGAGATTCGAAATAAAAACATATTTGAGATGCTAATAAAGTTCTAAATGTGGAAAAGAAGTGTTTATTTGTGAACACCTGACCAGAGCAAACATCTTACACTCAGTTGGATTAAATAATTACACAATCCAGACCTCTGAGAAACTGAACACAACAGGTGTGAGGTTTAATAGAACGACCAGCTTATAAACACAGGAAAGATGGAATGCCTACAAACCTACGCATTTCAAGGTATTTAATGAGAATAATAGTAGACAGAGGGAAAAACCTTAATCGAATCTTGACAGTGTTTGAATTTTTATACAATTTTTTTGTTAGTCTGTTTGGCTGCGGTTTGACATTCCAGAAACTCCAAACTAAAAACAACATGTCTGAACCCTTACTTTATACATCGACACCAAAGACGCTGCAATCCGAACTATGCTGGCAAACAGACCTAAGGAAAGCTTTAGTTTTGCCAAAAAGTAAACTGCATCTCTTTAACTCAAAGAAGTGAAACTCTCTGGATTTTGTCTTGCCAACAAGATCACTAAGAAAAAAAAGAGTCCAGCTCATCAATTCACCCTTATTCACCTTTGAAGAACCAGATATTTCCAGAAGTGTCCTCATATGCTGCGTCTATATTATAAGGAATTCCGCGCCAGTGTCTGGAGGCTAATGCGGGATACCCGTCCTGCAGTGTGCCGTCACGGATGCGCCACACGTAGCCCGATTTGAAGAAGAACAGCTCGCCGCGGATCATCGACACTGCGTCAAAGTCTGTGTTACAGGCGTCAGGCTGAAAGCAAAAGAAAGACAGTTTAATAGAATATGTACCGTTCATTTCAGTCTCGTCGACTGACAACCATTTAAATGATCAGTGGTCAGAGTAGTAGCATACTGTAGCTTACTATTGTCACAATGTCATTGGTGTCTAACTCTGGCTCCTTCTGTCGAACAACTTTGACACCGTACAAGGACTGGATGCGCCTCTCATCGTCCTCGCTGAGCTGCGGTTTGTAGGAGTAGATGTAGTAGGGAGACATCACTGAGCCGGGGGAATTGGAGTGCTGCAGCCCGAGAGTGTGGCCGAGCTCATGAACAGCCACCTGCAGCAAGTCTGTACCTGAAAGACACAAACGCATTTAATGACAAAATCACAACTTGTCTTGATATCAGGAACCCAAAAAATATTCCTCAGTCCTGAAGTCTTTTAGCCAGAACTTACTGACACTAGATGACCCTTTCATAAATATTACAAAATTCGCTATTATCAAGAATAATACATTTTCATTCATTCATTCATTCATTCATTCATTCATTTTCTACCGCTTTATCTGAACCTCTCGGGTCACGGGGAGCCTGTGCCTATCTCAGGCGTCATCGGGCATCGAGGCAGGATACACCCTGGACGGAGTGCCAACCCATCACAGGGCACACACACACTCTCATTCACTCACACACACACACACTACGGACAATTTTCCAGAGATGCCAATCAACCTACCATGCATGTCTTTGGACCGGGGGAGGAAACCGGAGTACCCGGAGGAAACCCCCGAGGCACGGGGAGAACATGCAAACTCCACACACACAAGGCGGAGGCGGGAATCGAACCCCCAACCCTGGAGGTGTGAGGCAAACGTGTTAACCACTAAGCCACCGTGCCCCCCCAATAATACATTTGTTATGATTAATCATAAAATGGGTTTAAAATAATGTAAAAATTATCCAGAATCGAGAATTCATATTATTTCATGAAGTATAATGACCACAAATCAGTATTTGCACTTAACACCTTTCAAAACTGAGCATTCATTAGACCAATATTCTGGAATTAGCACCTTGAAATGTAAATATTCCATAATGGCTACTGTCTAGCTTCATCGCTCTCAGTGATCTCGACGATTACTTACCCATTTCGTTGCCTAAAGTCCATTGCTCATCATAGTCAAAGTGCACGTCTCCTTGCCTGTGTGTTCCAGGAAAGAATGCATGGGCCAATATTCCTCCTTGACCATCGAAAGGCAGCTTGTCTCCATGTTCGTACCTGAACACCAAGACAAGACAGTGTGAAGTGTGGTTATCATAGCTCTCCCTTTCATCCCAAATGCTTCACGAGCTTATCGCATGAGCACACAGATTCATCTGAAAGCAAACCAGACACCTGATCATCTCTCTCGTGCAAGTTTTAATTCTTTGGACACTTCCTGCATTGGGTTTGATAGTCTTAACACTCCAGCGCTTCAGGGAACGTGGGTAAAGGTTCTGGATGCCATCCAGACTGAAGAAAGAAAATGCTGACTTGCAAATTTAGTCATGCGTGTTCACATCTATAGCACTATGGCAAATCTGGACAGATGCCCGGTCTCTTTTTATAATAGAAGTGTAATTGATTCAACTGTACAGGCTTGGGCATGAGAATGTTTCGGGGCAGTCCCTATCTGCAGCAGCCAGTATGATCAGTTATATTTAGTCTCGAACATCAGCATTTTTCTGTTTATTGACAGTAAGAGAAAGCAGGTCAGTCATAACAGTCTGTGTGCCAGTGCTCCAGTTGGACATTTTATACCAGGAACATAGAGATTATATGAAACCAAGGAAAACCCGCCGGTTGGGGCATTTAGGTTTTTAGGATGCACTTGGTAAAGAGGTGTTGTTTTTTTTTTCAGAAGGAAACAAAATCACAGGCGTAAAGTTCCATAAAAATATTTATTATCAGTCTGGTGTGTAGCATTATATTATAAAACAAGCACTTTGTAAAGGGAGGAACATGTCACCGGAGCACATACTTGGAGTAAAAAAAAAAATCTGGCTCGAAGGCATACGGTGCTAATAAACTACAGAGAAAACAAGTCCTGGTTTGCAATATTTGAATCAGGGTTTCAAAGAGGATAACTGAGAGTAAGGGAGGGATTAGTTCACAGTGGGATCTCAGTGCAGGGCATAACACAAAGGTCTGAAGTAAACACCTGACAGGTGTGTGAAGGTGTGACCTTACTTTTCAGCCTTTCTCCTTTTACCAGCCCAGCTGCAGACCCGGTATTTAAGCATGCTAGAGATCTAGCGTCAATTATCGGCACACGATCTCATGCTGCCTTACTCTGATGGTCTCACCTCTGCAGTGAGAGAGGGGCTCCTGTGTTTGTGCAATGACGTGAAACACGTTTCTCTCATAAGTATTGCAGAGAGGGCGATTATTTGTATGTTGTCTACAAGGAATGAGGAACCAAACAAAATCTTTTTGAGTGTAAATGAACACTAGGGAGCATTTAGTGGAGATGATGATTCACGTTTCAAAAATGATATTAGCCTTAATTTATCTAGAACCATCTGGGAAACTCCAAAAACCACAAAGCCAACGTTAAGATCAGTGGAAATTCCTAACATCTGTTATCTCTGGGTGTGAGGCAAACCACTAAAGTCTTACCTAGAAAAGTTGATGTTGATGTCAGCATGGCCCGATAGAACCTCTGTGAAGGTGAGAGGAGTGACATAACTCCAGACCTGTACGGCTTCCCGAAACACCTCTCGCACTTTTTCCATAGTCATTTGCCACGGCGCCCTTAGGATCCTGATACACAAACACACACAAAGGCACGTTTACTACAGACCACCCACACAACTACTGGTATGAAACGGTTTCATCGATGCCAGCCATAATCCTCCATAGCGAAGTGTCTGGTACCATGGAGGAGTGTGACTTATGGATCACAGAGCACTGCTTTCAGCTAATCTGTCTGCTGAGAAAGTAGAGGGCTGACAGGGTGTTTGTTCAGCCTGCATCAGGCACAGACGGGCCCTAAGGATTTGATACATGAATGAGCGTGTTCATGACATGGTAACAATATAGGGGTTAGTGAATGTTTGGGTTTTGTCCTCATGCCACTAAGTAGTAATATCAGCGAAACACCAAACGCTTTCATTATGGCAACCAGCTATCCATTACAGTATGATGCAATATAGCATATTATCCGTTTCTAACTATTCAGAAGTCAAAGTATGTTACAGGTTATCTTTACTGTCCGGTTGCCTGAATTCAGCCACAGTGACACAATGGATTTTCTGAGACTGCCATACTGTACATGTCCCATATTCACTTCAAAAATCATTGTAAATACAAGTGTTTGACATTAGAATTGCTTAGGAATGTGTCTTCAAGTTGTAATTACAAGGGGGAAAAAATCGTTAACACCTTTTACACGTTCGTCATAGAGAAAGAAAAAGATCCGGTTCGGAAGCCGACGATAGGTAATTCGTTATTTCCTTAAAAACGTGACTAAATGATAGTATTCACTAAGTATACTATTCACCGATTAGAAAATAAAGACTGACTTAATTTTCTTACTTCGTAAAGATTATGGAAAGGCTTTGAATGCAAGAATACCGGCGGAATAGGCTAAAAACATTCGCAAGAACAGCTTGATAAGTACAACTGACAGGCAGCGTGGGAACAATGTCAAAGACTAAACACCTGATTGGCTGGGGCATCTTTAAATGGTGGGTCATAAACTGACCCTGCCAGTCAGTTGACACCTAATTAGAACCACATGATAGGGCACACCTATGCACCTCTTCCCCTATCCAGGACACAACCTTAATATAATGACCTGTAGTTGCCTTTGGGGTGTTTTGTTGGATCAGGTTCCCCATAAAGCAGAGCAGTACCTGGATGCCATATGGGAAACTCAGCAGTCGATGCTACCCCTAGACCAAATAAAATGTGCTTTTATTTATTTATTTTATTTATTTATTTATTAGAGCTCCTTCCCATGGGGAGCAGAATGAAACTAATAAAGGAGAAATGAGTCATGTTCCACTCTGTTTTCCTTATCCACGATTACACGTCGTCTAAATTTGGATCTACGTTGCTTTTGATGCCTTTTGTTCCAGGCAGCCTTCATCCTCTGAATATAAGAGGTTTCTAGGCCAGGGTTCCTGTTCCACAACGTAATTATGCAAATCTATACAAGAGAAGAAGAACCCACTGTGGCAGACTAAGGACCTCCATTAATTTTGGTCCAGATTTCCAGGTTCAGCCTCTTCCAGGATGAAAATCTTCCCTTTTCTCTGGGTACAAGGGGTTCATTGTTTTGATGAAGAGGAAAATTACAATGTTCTTGCCTTTGCAGCTGCTAGATCTCAACCCAGTTGATCATTATGGGAGATTTCGGAAAGTCGTGTTAGACGCAGATGAGATCATCGAAACATCTACTGAGGGACTACAGTATCTTTTGGAAAAACGTTGTTCATCCGGACAGTAGCGGTCACCTTACAAAGACAACATGTCTTGGTTTTTCTATTGATTAGGAAGGCAAAGATAAGGTCAAGGACACTTGTATAACTCCCTGACATGAGTACAGGAAGTTCTCTAACTCTAAAAGAAAATCTCATAACTGGGACACTGGGTTCCCCATCTGAAAAGGAGAGAGCTCTTGGCTGGGCTCTATAAACTTTACGGATCAGGAGTCTAGTTTTGTCTTTGATTTGTGACTAAGATCACACCACTTAGGAAAGGAATCCGATCCTACATCGGCATTTCTGACTGGAGAGTCCATTATTAAGTCGGGGCTGTGCGGGGCTCTATAAATCACTCTAAAAAAAAAAAAACAACCTCCTTGAGACATTAGTCATTAGGGTGAAGTGGCATACTACAGACGGGAATTAAGGACAGAGGCGGAGTTAAGGACGGACGTCTTCTCTCTCTCCATCGTTCTCTGGTTTGTTTCTGTCTCTCTTTACACGTCTAGGTTTTAGTTTTTATCTCTAAGAATGCGACGAGGCAGCAAAGCCCTTGTCTCTCTGCCTTTAGTATTTATGGAAGAGGCAGAACAGACCAGTCTGGCCAAAAGTATCAAGTTCTTGAACTGAATGGAGGGCAATGAGAGATTTATGGGTCATGATTCCGGCAAGTGGGCCATAAACCCGGGGGAGTTTTAATCAACGGTGGCTCCAACAGGCAGACAGCTTCTCTCGAATTTAATGCTTAGCCCTGGACTCTTATCTCCTGCTGAGGGGCAGAGGGGAAACTGGAATCACATGAGTTCCACCACTGTTACACGAATGAGCACTTTACAGATAGGTTGTCTGTACCTTAAGGTCATGACCCGACTGCTTTCAAATTACAGGGGAAGGCAAATGTCCTGTGGAGACCTCGAGTGACCGAAATGTTAGGAGCAAGTCGAGTCTCAAACAAAAGGTCAGAATGTTAATTACAAAGCTTCAAAAAACAGTGAAGAAGTTTAAGTCAGCTTAAAGATTTAAGACTCATAAAAGTCCCAAAACATCCCGTATAATAAAACTCAGGTTCGATTACCGTGTAAGGTACTGTAAAGCACTAGTTGTAGTTTGTAGATATTAGCAGTAACTTTAAGTTTATTAAGATGACAAAAGGAAAAATTGTACTATAGACAAATTAGAATTTTATATCTGACCCTCCGAGACCTTTGGACCATGCATTTGGAAACATATAGAACAAACACAGAAACGTCCTTGATCCTGGGTGGCCTGGAGAAAGGGGATGTTTCTGATATGAAAGAAGACGAAGAGCAGCAAAACATAGTCTGCAGTCACTCTCTCCGACACAACACTGTCACCCGCTATGAAATATCGCTTACTCAGACCCTTTCATAAACATTTTTACTACTGGTTGTGAGAAGACAAGGTGTCTGTGTCGAGGAGGATTCCTCAGATATATAAAAACTATCGTATAGCCAGAGGCACCTGATCTGTGTGGGGCCATGAATTATTAGAGAGCATGTGCACCATCATAAGCAGCAATGCTTCAAACGTTACCACAAATATGTATTATAAGTAAATTATGCTTTTCACCTAGAAAGCATTTCACCCTGTAGTTCGTTTGCATCGGTTGGTTCTAGTGTTAAAATCATTTATTTACAAAATAAAATAAAAAAAAAATGTAATAACACCTTACTTGTAAGTGAAGCTGGTCTTGTTCCATCCCTTCACCGTAGCGTATCGCTTGTGTCTGTATCGTCCGCCATGTCGACCAGATCTATGTACCACATTAAAGAAGTTTTCTTGCTTTAAAGGGAAGTCTGGGACTCCGCACCGTGGCCTGTTCCAGACATCGCTGCCGTTCTTGGGGACAGCAGGTTGATGTTGATACCTCTTAAACTCAGGGTCTTCTTGCAGCGTGTTTTGGGCATGCGGTAACCTTCCCCTCTTTTTAAAAGCATAATGATGAATCTTCTCTGGCCAATCCTTTAAGCACAGATATTAGAACTATCAGTTATTTTACATTCAGACAGACAGAAATTAGAGATACACTCGAGTATTGTAAAATTCACAACATCTGAACGCACATCATACGTTCTATGCAATTGTACGCTATATAGCCAAACGTTTATGGACACCTGACCATCACACGTGTGTCCTTTTTGAAAATGTCATTCCAGATTTAATCCCTTGGAAGGCTTTCTGAGAACATCTAGGGTTGAGGTTAGGGCTCTGTTCAGGACACTCGAGTTCTTCCACCCCAAACTTGGGAAATCATATCTTCATGAAGCTCGCTTTGTGTACAGGAGCACCGTCATGCTGGAACAGGTTCAGGAATTTTAGTCCCAGTGAAGAGAAACTGTGCTTCTGCAGCAAAGATAGACTGTCAAAACTGATGGGGCACAGTCTGGGGAAGAACCGTGTATGTATGGGTGTGATGGTGTGGTGTCCATATACTTTAGCCGTCCATATTCGAGGTTCACCTCGGGGTCTCTTCCTTGGGTGGAAAATAACCACATGATACTTTACCGCTGAATGTTGAAAATTGCTGAAACCAGATACTCCTTGCTAAATAAAAATGCAAACTAACCAATCACTCAGAGAAAACTACACCATACAAACATGTTTATTTATTCCATTTACAGTATGTTCTGCATCGGGGGTCACGGTGGCTTAGTGTTTAGCACGTTCGCCTCACACCTCCAGGGTTTGGGGTTCGATTCCCGTCTCCGCCTTGTGTGTGAGGAGTTTGCATGTTCTCCCCGTGCCTCGGGGTTTCCTCCGGGTACTCCGGTTTCCTCCCCCGGTCCAAAGACATGCATGGTAGGTTGATTGGCATCTCTGGAAAATTGTCCGTAGTGTGTGTGTGTGTGTGTGTGTGAGTGAATGAGAGTGTGTGTGTGCCCTGTGATGGGTTGGCACTCCATCCAGGGTGTATCCTGCCTCGATGTCCGATGACGCCTGAGATAGGCACAGGCTCCCCGTGACCCGAGAAGTTCGGATAAGCGGTAGAAGATGAATGAATGAATGAATGAATGAATGAATGAATGAATGAATGAATGAATGTTCTGCATCCTGCATACATGTTCTTTGACTAAAGGAGGAATGAACTCTGAGAACCACAATGGAGTTCTGGCTTGGGATAAAATAAAAGGTCAAAACGTCTAGATGAAGATCTCAAGAAATTTTAGGAGCAGGAAAACCAGAAGATGATGGGAAGGTGGTGGTGAGGTGGTGGATGCTTTACAGTGTAGAGTAATAGGAAAGTGGGATTATATAACCACAGTTCACTGGTATCTTTCCCAAACATCCCAAATATTTATTGCGGAACTCCATTATTTGTCTGTTTCCTTTTTAGGGCTAGGTTTTTTTTAAATGTTTTAGCACAGTTTAGATTATTGTGGTCAGTTTCCCTTCCAAGTATTTAGAGGAAATGACTCCGTTAATTGGCTGGGAGCAGAAACGACTCTCTAAATTTACTTTAATGCAGTTTGGAGATCTGATTTCTTTCTCTCTTGTTTTTGTTTTTGTTTGTTTTTTTCCCCCTTTCTCTCATGATCAAACTTGTATCTCACTTTATCATTCTTTCATCTCTCTTTCCCGATCTCTAACTCTCTTTAGCGGTAGTCAGACCAGAGCGTAGCATAAGGTGAACAAATCTTGTTAAAAAAAATCTTGTTCCCACCAGGGGGAAGAAAAAAAAAACAAAAAAAAAAACAGTGGGGATTCAGATGAAATCGGAGTAAACGGTTACAACAAAAATGTAATAGAAATCGGCAAACAATGATGTCGTAACCATGACAGAACGGGGTGGACGACCTACAAGAAAAAAACAACGAATGACATGTCGAGACAGGCATGCCCAGCTTGATATTGTTACTTAAAAAACACGGCCTGGGGCAATTAACAGCCACGTGAATTCCACAACATAACAATCACTAGGCTTCGAGGGTTTATTTCCATCTGAGCTGTTCTGCTGACTTAGCAAGCGCTTTACGCACGCTGTACCGTTATTAACTAGACGACGTTTGCTGAACACAAGTATAATCAGTGAGATTTCCAAATAACTAGTTTGTTACTCTACTTGACTCTCTGCGATTTATTTATTTATTTATTTGTTTGTTTGTTTGTTTGTTTATTTACGACTGCTTATCGTACTACACTCATAGCAGACTGACCTCAGGCGCCAGATAGTGAGCATCGGAGATGGAAGGAAAACACAAGGGTGTCTCCAGTTCAACACGAGTCAAAGAGTAGAGGTCAAGGGATAAATCAACAAGACAGGACCACTGAGTCAAAGCAAACACGAACTCCCATTAAGGACAAAAAAGAAACCTCGCAGGAAGACCGGATGAGAGAAACAACAGCTACCGTCATATATCAACTGCGCTAACGTCTGTCAGCTTGGCACTTATCTGGAACTCGGTATTTCGAGTCAAATTTTATTGACTGTCTCCTTTTTATATTTGTTTTTACATGTTTGTTTTTTTTTTTTAATAAGACCCTGTTACTGAAGATCAGTTCCTCAGGAAAAAAATAAGCTGTTTGAGGACCTTCTTGAGTCAGCAGATTACCTGCTGTAATGACAGAAACACAAATACCAGGGTCAGAAATAAGTGCATGTGGAGGAGCTGTAAACAAACCCCTACTGTAAGTGCGCATCGCAAGCTCGTCATTATTATGATCCGTATTTATAGCTGAGTTTAAAAGTTTGTGCACCTGTAACCTGAAACCCTCGATACGGCATGTTTAGTTCTTTTATTATTACCGAATATTATGAGAATGGATATTCGAAGACGAGAGTGAAACGTTCGTCTATATAAAGAGAAACTTATATACAGCTTGTTCAGGTCTACTGACAATTCTGCTGATTCGGTCTAGCAGATGTGACCATGGTTCGATCCTGAGATCGGGTTACTGTGCTTGTGAGTTTCCTCGCACCTTCCAAAAACATGGTGGTATTGGATTAGATGGTGGTGTGAATGGGTGTCTTAATGTGTGTGTGTGTGTGAGAGTAGGGTGCATTACAAGGAGCTGACATCTATAGACAGGGTGTACTCCATGCCAATATGCTCCAGATCCATTGTGAAGCTTTCCAGGATAGAGCAGTTAATACAAATGAATGAGGGGCTCAGCAGTCACAGCTTGAAGGACCTGGGGTTTGAACTCACAACCCATGACTTTCCAATCTCTAGCCCACTAACCAGCCCAGTAAAGCCCAGTCATTCTGAGCGGCTTATCAATGGAAAAACACCAAAGAACACGAAACCTGAGTATAAAAAATAGACGTATATTAAACACATTTTTGCCCACAAACCTTCCTTAGTTGCCCTCAATTACATGTTAGAAGATGGACTGTTAACGTCAATTCTCGGAGTATTTCACCTTAGAAACGATTTTACCGTTTACAAAAAAAGAAGCAGGGGAATTTTTCACACCGTCGTTCGTGTGCTGACAAATTTTACAGGATCCACCTGCATGCAGCAAGTCAGGTGAGGCAACGAGCTTCTGTCAAACGACACCTGCATGATTTCTCTTAATTTACCATGACGCTTTACACAATGTATTTGATAACAGCATGTCTCGAGCCAGGCCTGAACACTGCAGCATGTTTGTAAGATTTATGTTCCTGTGCTGAAGGATTTATCACCTATCAGCTGAGAAGTTGATGGAGTTCAGAAAAAATAGTGAATGCATTGTTAATACCCGATACTGACTCACGGATTCTTACTTTACAACGTAACACAGTGTCTGATGACTGGACTGATGGCATTTTTTACTCTTTTTACTAGAACTGAATTTGTGCCCATGTTCAGCATCGAATGTTTTTATCATTTACATTTACAGCATTTGGCAGATGCCCTTATCCAGAGCGATGTACATAAGTGCTTAAATCTCTAGCATTGAATACATTGATGCTGGCTCACTAGGTTACATACTTATATCATATCACACTCTTAAAATATCAAACCTACTTCTGCTTTCTGAGATGCCCCATGTCCTTGTTGCATAAACATCTCAAATATGAAAACGTTAATATCATTCATTCAATCATTTTCTACCGCTTATCCAAACTTCTCGGGTCACGGGGAGCCTGTGCCTATCTCAGGCGTCATCGGGCATCGAGGCAGGATACACCCTGGACGGAGTGCCGACCCATCACAGGGCACACACACACACTGTCATTCACTCACACACTACGGACAATTTTCCAGAGATGCCAATCAACCTACCATGCATGTCTTTGGACCGGGGGAGGAAACCGGAGTACCCGGAGGAAACCCCCGAGGCACGGGGAGAACATGCAAACTCCACACACACAAGGCGGAGGCGGGTATCGAACCCCCGACCCTGGAGGTGTGAGGCGAACATGCTAACCACTAAGCCACCGTGTCCCCCAGCGTTAACGTAAAAAAGGACGGAAAAACACACGTCTCACACCGAGTATCACACTCGTTTTATATCTGACTTTCGATCAAACAATTTTTTTTTATTATGATTAAAAATATGTCGATTTCCATTTTGCCAGTAGACCGGAGTGTTACCATTGTGTTGGTAAAAAGGATTAAAGCTCACACAGCTGAGGCGAGCAAACTGGAAGCTGTAAGTGTAGAAATAAAGTCCCTTGTTAGCGGTTAAATGATTAAAGAAGCATTTATTAGTTCCTCACATCACCTTACAGCTCAGTGGAATTCTATTCTTCGCATATCCCAGGGTTTTTTTTTTTTTTTTGAAGGTCAGCCATGAGGTCAGTCACATAGTTTGGGGGGGTTGGGAGTTGGGGTCCTTGTTCAGGGACCCGGTGGTACCACTGCTAGCGCTTGGACCCCGAGGTTTATATTCATTCGCTCATTGTAACACATCCTTAGTTACACTTTAACATTACACTTAATCCAGATTTGGACTAACAGCCTGCTTACAAACGAGCTTTCAGAATAGTTCACATGATCGCATATTGTTATCGCATATAGAAGCGTCTTAGTGTAAGATAACGGTCGGGTACAAACATCTTCATATCTATGCAGAGAAAGGAATGATAAAATGGACTATTGTCATCTACTGTTTGTGATGTTGTGCTTTGTTTTTCATTTTTGTTCCAGGAATAACGATAAGCATCATTTATAGGGGTGGATTCTGCACTCGTCAGAAACGATACGTTCTGCAGATCGTAAACAGATCTATAAGTCACGTAATGGGACAAATTGAAAAGATATCATCTCTATACGGCATTCCGTTGCATTTTAAAGAAACTATTATCTCCCAAGGAGCTTGAAAAAAAAATGCATTCTTCATCCGATTTGAATCAGGGATCGTGTTATGAGAATAGAGATAGAGTTTTGACCGTGTTTATGAGGTTGACGCTCTAAAGACGGGAGTTATTTTGTGTTGAACTTCGTTCGGTGTTCATGTGAGACATACAGTAAGTGCAGACGAAAAGAGCGGACATGTCGCAACAAGAACCAAGAGCCGGAGTCGCATCTTCTGTCTTATTGTCTTTCTAGTGAGACTGGGCTTAAAGCTGAAACCTAAAGAACCGTGTATATATGTGTGTGTGTGTGTGTGTGTGTGTGTGTGTGTGTGTGTGTGTGTGTGTGTGTGTGTGTGTGTGTGTGTATGTGTGTGTGTGTGTTATAGACCTCTTGGCCTAATTCCCATTCTCCAGTGCTCATGAGGATAATTGTCTCCCTGTTGGCAACCAATCATCTGATAGACATTCAGGGGTGATATCATCTCCTCCTCATTCCTCCACAAGATACAAGCAAGAAATCAGCGACCCAGAATTCACATCACGATAGTTTGACTTGGCATGAATGAGCTTACGGTATGCAGTAGGAATGGAACCGAAATACGAAGGTATTATACAACTTTAAATAAACAGATATAGATAAGGATAGGAGGCGGGGTTTATATATATATATATATATATAACAAAAATAACTATAACTTTGTTTGTTCAGAAAGATTCAGAAGGTTGAGAATAAAGGTGTTTTGTAAAAACTTTTTTTTTTAAGAGCATTACGGCGTTCAGTCAATCAATCAAGCTTAATTTTAATAAGGGTAACATTTAATGTTAAGTTTTCGCACCAAGTAAATGTGTTAGAAAACATCTCACGCAGGTAAAAACAAACAAAGAAATAACGGATTATGAACTATAATAAAAAAAATAACAGATTATGAACTATGAGATAACTATAACTATTAGAACTATTAGATACTATCTATATATAACTATAGAGTGATGTAACCGAAGCCGAGGCAGAATTCAAGTTTCCAGTTTAGGCCACACCCACAAATTTATGCGTGCAGATACGCATTGTGTCATGGCGTCACTCATCAGCTAAGGCATCCTTTAGCAGATACAATTAGGCCACACTCGAGATAAAAAATGAGCGATCCTGAGGAAACAAGACTTGGGTAAATATTTACACGTTAAAAAACTTCCAGAGAACCTTACAGCTCGGAGGTTGTATACACATGCGAGGCGATTACGCCGCCAAGGGAGAATGTTTTCGTAGGAACAGGAAAAGGATTTCAACTGATGGTAGATGATAGATATAAAATGCCTTGAGTCATTAGGAAATGTGCAGTATCTAGGTCATGTAGCTGGGTACAGACTCATGGAAAAGCAGCACAGGACCGGAGGTTAAGAAGGCAGTGTAAATATAAGTGCTGCACAGCGTTAGTCGTCCTCACACGAACGTTCTCCAGACCAGACCATCATCTCCGTTGTCATGGCAATAACAGGGGTATAGACAAATAAACCAGCGTAACCTTTTATACCGACTATTTACAAATGTACATAATCCGAATGTGTAAATTTACCAATCGATCTTCTTACGTATTACAACTGAAGGTGTTTTTAAATGTTTTTTTTTTTAAGTTGACTGAAAAGTATAATTTAAAAAAATATACTACAAAACTACAAAAACAAATTATTTTGAAAATTCAACTTTTTAAACTAAAATTAAGGTTAAAATAAGTTTAGCTTACTAAGTTTCTGTTTTCAACAGTTTAATTTTTGATGTTAATTTTCAAAGATTTCTAGATTTTTTATCTGTTACTCCACATTTTTAATTCTTCCACATCATCTTTTAAGGTCGATTTATTTCTTCTCATCCTATCCACCATCTCCAGCTTAGACCTAATCCTAATCAATACACGATTTTCTGACTGTATCTGTCTGTAGAAGGGACATTATTCATAATAACACTTTCTGGTGTTTATAACGGCTTATAATCACACCCTCCAGTGTCACCCAAATGAGGATGAGTCTGGTTCCTCTCAAGGTTTCTTTCTCTTCCATCTAATGGAGTTTTTTCCTCACCACAGTCACCTCAGGCTTGATCATTGGGGATCAATACAAGCACATTGAAATATAAGTCCAATATTAATCTTAAATCTTTGTGTAAATCTTTGCATAATGTTTAAACTTTGTACATTTCTTATGTCCTGTGAAGCTGCTTTGAGACAATGTCCATTGTTAAAAGCTCTACGCAAATAAAACCGAACGGAATTGGATCTCCTACAAACCTGAGCCTAGTGGTGGCACAACTGGTTAAGGCTCTGGGTTGTTGATCGGAGGATCGGGGTTCAAGGGAATGAATTGGGAAAAGGGAGTTTTATTGGGAAAAACTATTTTTTTGGTTCTGCACACTGAGAATAAAAGGTTCCTCAGGGTTTTCATTCATTTTCTACCGCTTATCCAAACTTCTCGGGTCACGGGGAGCCTGTGCCTATCTCAGGCGTCATCGTGGCATCAAGGCAGGATACACCCTGGATGGAGTGCCAACCCATCACAGGGCACACACACACTCTCATTCACTCACACACTACAGACAATTTTCCAGAGATGCCAATCAACCTACCATGCATGTCTTTGGACCGGGGGAGGAAACCGGAGTACCCGGAGGAAACCCCCGAGGCACGGGGAGAACATGCAAACTCCACACACACAAGGTGGAGGCGGGAATCGAACCCCCAACCCTGGAGGTGTGAGGCGAACGTGCTAACCACTAAGCCACCATGCCCACCTGATTGTACATTGGTGCTACACAAACAGAAAATGAGTTCCTGGTAGGTTCTTTGTAAAGGTAAAGGTTTTACATGGTTAAACAAATGATCCTCATACTTCTCTGGATGAATAATGGTTCTAATGTCTTAAGAAAATGGAGCGATGTTATTTCAGTGGTCCAGCCTTTAAAACATGTTCTTCCATGAATCTTTAAATGGTTATTGATTATACACTGAGGTTCTTCTGCTGATATTTTTGATGGTTGACGTGACACGAGCGTTCTCTATGGGGTTTTTATGATTAATGCTCCTACACACGTACAATCACGAGTGTTCTTCGAAGATTCAAACTTCTCCTTGATCCGATTGTTATGATCTGTATTTGTACACCATCAAGTTTGTACACCATCTTAGTCTGATTTTAGCTCCACGGGCTGCCGGTCTGCCGAGTAGGTGAAGACATCGAGCAGAATTTGAATTAAGCATCAGGTAATTAAGCTTTCCTTCTTTGAAAAATGATAGCAGGAGAATGTCGACATTCTCTGTGATAGATCACATTAAAGCTGCAATTATCCAAGCAGGTGAGCGCATGTTTGCAGACTGCACCGATCACACAACCTTCTCTTACTCTCTGAACTTCTTATTCCCAGATGTCTCGCTGTATCCGTAAACGTTTAGCGATGACTGTTAGTTTTCTTCCTAGGGTCGACATTCGATACGAAATAAGAAAAAAAAAATCTACCGATGGAAACCGTAAAATTACCTGTTATGTTTGCACAGAACAATTAAACAAATTATGTTCAAATCAAACTGACAAACTCGATGCCGTCTACCGCAAGACCCCTAAAGTTTACCGCAGCATATAGGGCTGCATTCAGAGGCAAGTTATGTATTCATAATGAGGAATTAATACCAAAATTGTTCAGAAAGATGTTACATAACTTATGGAATTAACCGCTTGAACTTGAATTCGAGCACCTTTTCTTATAGTATAGTAATTAGTAACTAGAATGTACATTTCCTGAAGAAAATGTGAATGGTGCAAATCTCAGCACTCGTTTGCTAGGGTGAAATTTTAGAAATTTCCCATTCAAGTCTATGGGACTTTTTTGGCCGCTTTTTCATCCGCTGCGCGAACAGCGTTGGTTGGTTCGCTTATAAAAGTCATAGCACACGTCTACTCGATGAGCCGGTCGATTCGACACCTCATTCATGGGTCTAGGACCAAAGCTGCGGGACAAGTTACACGCAGAATTTTTGTCCGGAAGAAGAATAATCCGTATGCAAGATAACGAGAATGTTGCTTTGCAAGCACCATTGATTAGTATCTCAAATTAAATCGAATTTGTAGCAATTAATTGTATTGTTTTTTTTTTTATTTGTTACATTTGAGAGAAAAGAAAATGTTTTTTAACTCCACATTTTCTAGCCCGAATTATTCCAAGCTTAAAAGCAAGAGCTTTTGTTTAAAGGTTTTAAAGGTTTGGCATTAAGGGTTTTATTTATTTATTTATTTATTTATTTATTTATTTATTTATTTATTTATTTTTTAAACTGACTAGTGTGCCTCTAATAAAGAAATAATATTTGGCGCACAAATAACCTTAATATTTTTCGGAATCAGAATCAGAATCAGGTTTATTATACAAATGTGTTGACACACACAAGGAAATTGGTTCCGGCTGTTGGTGACTCTTAATAGTACAGACATAAATAACACTTTACATTAAGCAAGACAAAAACCAGACAAGACAAGACAAAACAGACTATACATACAGACAATGTGAGACAATATATATATATATATAGCACGAGTATTATGAATATTGACACGAGCATGCGTCTTTCCCAGCACACATTTTGACATCAACTGTCTAATTAATTGAATGCATTGGTGCATCATTTTCAGAAGGGTTCGTGGGTGTTATGTATATTTTCTCCAATCAAGGCGAACCCCGAGTGTCCTAAAGACCAGCAATCTGCTCTTAGAGGGTCACAGAATTCAGCTGCAGCAGCTATCTGGCTCTTTCCATTTTCCATGTGTCAGCAATCTGAGGGTTTGTTATTCTGCACCACATGCCAAATGGCTTGCCCCTGCCTGCATAATCTCCACCGCGCTGCTTTGTCAACAGTCAGGAACAAATTGAGCACGCGGTGAAGCATCGCAGCACTATGTCCACGACGGACCTAATTCTTCCGCACAGGGAATCTGGGGATGATCTGATTTTAGTGTTAGTGTTCGTGTTTGAGAAAGAGCAGCAGGACAGATTTCTCTATTAAGCGAAAGTGTCGATAGGCGCTCGTGTTCCTTTGTCACGTTTAATTTAATCGGATGTGTCTGTGATTCCTCTGCACGTGGGCGAAATATACAACAAAAAGCTCTTCATTCTCTGGGTTATTATTCTTGGCTTCATTTTTTTATACTAACTTTCTTCCAGGAAATCTTATAAAATGGTCTTGGACTTCATCCAAGTGGGTTAAAACAGCCTTCTCTGGCTTGTCTTTGTCTGCCTTCTCTAAGCCAGGGCTGGGGACAAAAACTTTCCACACATGTACATTTTACAAAAAATGGATTAGAAAGACTCGTTTATGGTCGATGCACCGCCGCTTGTTTGGAAGTGATTTGAAAGGATTTTCAAAGTGTGCAACATGCAGAGCTCATAAAAGAAGAAGAAAAAAAACCTATATGCTCAGCTTGTGCTGTATGCCAGAGGGATTTCCGATGTTATGAATCATGCTACTACTGTTTCACAGTTCAGCCCGAAGCAAGAATAACAGATGTACCAATGTAGGAGACTTGTACTGACCTAGTGACCCATGTCTCTGATTACCAAACACGTACGAATTGAAAAGGCTCATGGTGTTTGATCCCTTGTTCCTTCTTTAAAACAAATGAATGTGCTTTGAAATCCGACACAAATGGATCTCACTATAAGTTCAATATGTCACACATGTGTTCAGTAAACATCACAAAAGAACCAGCATGTTTCAGGTATAAAGAAAAAAAAGGTCTTATTAACCCTCAATAAAATGTCTAATGACTTCAGATTTCTCAGTTCATGAAGCCCATATGGGTTGTGCACAATTTTACCCCCCCAAAACACTGCAGAGTTTAGGAGTGAGTGAAATGCATGGCTCTAACAGAGGCACATGCTGGGGCACATGCAACATTTGAATATTTGGCACATAGGATGAATCTGTGATCTAATAAATCGACCCTGTGATCATGTGGATGTCTGTGGATTCATTTAAGATCCATGGCTGCAAAAAAAAAGTTAGTGAACCTCTGGATTAGATGGCATTACACTCACACTTTCACAGGGGTCATGCCATCATGATGCATGTGATGGGACCTTTAATCAACATTTTACACTTACACTGAATATACAAAACGTTCATTATCTTTATTAGTACCTAGATAAGTAACAACATAGTGCAATAGTGCAATATTTCGTCTGTCGTGCGTAAAGAAGTCTGCTGAAAAAAAAAAGAAATCAACTGAAATCACTTACA
Organism: Tachysurus fulvidraco; assembly: GCF_022655615.1. Classification (NCBI taxonomy): domain Eukaryota; kingdom Metazoa; phylum Chordata; class Actinopteri; order Siluriformes; family Bagridae; genus Tachysurus; species Tachysurus fulvidraco. The sequence continues at coordinate 20,303,108 of NC_062538.1, forward strand.
GACATTAGTTTTTAGATTGTAATGAACTTGTGGCTTACCATCGAGTCTTTGTACCTGCGACTGTTCCTGATGTCCCCCAGCGGTAGAGAGTGAACGCACAGCGCGCAGGACAGCAGCAGCAACAGTGTGGTCATCGTGGTATGTTTGTTTGTTTGTTTATTTATTTATTTTTAAAAAATAAATAAAAATAAAAAATCGCGCGCAACTCGGAGATGAACAACACCTGGGGCGCGCGATTTACACCCCAAACACCACCTGCGCCAGGCGCTTCGATCCAACCCGGATCAGAACCCTCAGGAACGTGCTGGTCACTTGATGGGAGAGAGGGAGAGAGATAGAGAGAGAGGGAGAGAGAGCGAGGAAGAGAGATAGACAGAAAGAGAGAGACAGAAAGGGAGAGAAAGAGACAAGTGTGGAAAGAAGGAGCGCGCGCTCCTCACCGGGTGCAGTGCAGGAAAGTCGCGCTGCTGCAGAGGTTTTATACCCTACGATTTCTTTGTTCCCCTTTTCTTCAAATAGCATCCCTGCTTTTTTTTTCAGGCCGGAGAAACAAGTTCATGAGCGCACACGTGACTTGGTTTGGTACGTCCTGCGTGTGCGTGTGTTTGTGCGAGCGCATGAGCGCGCGCGAGGGGAGGCAGGCTTTCATCGACCACAATACTACTGGTGCAGTTAAAGCCAGATCTTTTGTGTGTGTGTGTGTGTGTGTGTGTGTGTGTGTGAGAGAGAGAGAGAGAGAGAGAGAGAGAGAGAGAGAGAGAGAGAGAGAGAGAGAGAGAGAGAGAGAAATAAATGAATTGTTATTGAACATCATTGAAGCTTGTAGACTGAAGATACAAGTTTGATCTTGAGTGTTTAGTGATAATTGCACTGCAGCTGTGGCCGGAGGAGACAACAAAAAGCCCAGAGTTAATCATGATGATGTTAAATTGAGCTCTAAAGGTTGAATTAAGTCTGAGCTCATCCTGTTAACTCTTTGTGTCCAGGTGGATTTTGAATTCCCAGAAACGAAGGTACAGACGTGTAACATTTAAGGTACACACTCTTGTCACTATGGTGTTAAACTAACCTCTGAATGTAAATACAGTAGCATACTAGAAAAAAGTGCATTGATCTCATGACAAAACAAATCTGCATTGGGTTTTATGTAAAAAGCAGCTCATTGTGATCTGATGCTAATGAAGTTATAGAAGAAATAAAAAAATAAAAAAAACATGGGAATTTAAATATGTGAAAAGTGTCTGAACAAAAACTAGATTATAGGTAGAAAAAAAAATAAAATCACACCCGGTCTTTATCCAATCTTCCTCTGTCAGGTTCAGTAGCCCACTGTAAAATGTAAGACATTTCACAATGGTTAAAGAATTTTTCTCTAGACTTTGTAGTGTGTGAAAATTCTTCCATTCATTCATTCATTCATTCATTCATTCATTCATTCATCTTCTACCGCTTATCCGAACTACTCGGGTCACGGGGAGCCTGTGCCTATCTCAGGTGTCATCGGGCATCGAGGCAGGATACACCCTGGACGGAGTGCCAACCCATCACAGGGCACACACACACTCTCATTCACTCACACACTACGGACAATTTTCCAGAGATGCCAATCAACCTACCATGCATGTCTTTGGACCGGGAGAGGAAACCGGAGTACCCGGAGGAAACCCCCGAGGCACGGGGAGAACATGCAAACTCCACACACACAAGGCGGAGGTGGGAATCAAATCCCCAACCCTGGAGGTGTGAGGCAAACGTGCTAACCACTAAGCCACCGTGCCCCCCGTATGTGAAAATCCCAGGGAAAGTACTATGGTTGTCGCTAACAGCCGCAGATATCGTGTTTTTTCCCTTGACTTTTGTACCTGCTTGATTTTATGCATTCTGCTGCAACATGATTACCTGTTTGATTAGTGAATAACTGAATAAATAAAAATAAAATGACTGGAGAGTGTAAATAGGTTAGAAAAACCACATCATCGGTCGGTTCTAAGAATTGTGCAGCTGATAGAATTAGGTTAATTAGGTTGACTTTTTCCTGACTTCTCCCTAAACGAAGAACAAGTTCAGCCTTGAAGATTTTGCTGTGTAAGAGTTTCTGAAACGCTGCTGTTTTAAGTGGCTTCTTACTTGTCACTTGAAGTGCTCCATCTTCACCGCTAATCCATTTGGAAAATTTAACAGAAAGCCTTCAGGCTAATAAGGACATTTCAGGCAGCAACACAAGCTACACGACATAACATAAGGTAACATAATGTAACTAACATGTTTTTTTTTTCTCTCAACAGAAGCGACAGAGTTTTCTGAGCCAAAAGCCAGATTGAAGCATGCATGAATTATCCGCTTTAACCTCAAACCACCGGACAATGAGAAGACACATTTCTCAAATGCCTCTGGTTAGAAGGCTTGAACGGTGTCATTACCTCAGAGGTTCATTGCTGAGGAAATTGACTGTTTTGGAATGCATCAGTAAATTAAAGGGCCGTCGCTGATCTCCTTTGAACCGAATTGGTGTGGGGCTGTCATCATGACATTTCCTCTCCAGGGAGACTGACCAATCTGCTCGCTTTACAGTGCGGACGGATACTGAGTCATCGGACCTGACCGAACCGGAGTCGAGGCAGGTTCATTTGCACTGTTTGAGAGACTGAACAGGGACAAACATGAGATTAGTGTATGTGGTATATCATGTAATGCTGATATTCAACATGTGAAATATTCCTTCTGAGCTAGTTCCTGTTATTGCTTACGTTATCACAGCAGCAGTCGTTTCCTCACCAGAAGACTTTTGCATGGTGGAAAATTTACAGTACTGTCTGGTACAAAGTTCTGACACAGGAGACTCTTTCCGTCTCCACGTCAAAGATAAATATGACGTCTTTTATTCCTCTTAGTTGAGATTAAGTGCTACATGTCCCTGGGGTAGCTGTTACTAAAGACCAGAGGTGGGAGTAAGTCACACATGTGCAAGTCACAAGTAAGTCTCAAGTCATGAATGTCAAGTCAAAGTCAAGTCGGGTCTTTTTTTAATATTTGTCAAGCAAGTCTCAAATTTGCGACTGGAGTCTGACTCGAGTCAAGTCGAGTCCCCCATCTCTGGGTCATTTAACTCAAGTCCGAGTCAAGTCTCAAGTCATGAATGTCAAGTCAAAGTCAAGTCGAGTCTTTTTTTAATATTTGTCAAGCAAGTCTCAAGTCTCAAATTTGTGACTCGAGTCTGACTCGAGTCAAGTCGAGTCCCCCATCTCTGGGTCATTTAACTCAAGTCCGAGTCAAGTCTCAAGTCATGAATGTCAAGTCAAAGTCAAGTCGAGTCTTTTTTTTAATATTTGTCAAGCAAGTCTCAAGTCTCAAATTTGCGACTTGAGTCTGACTCGAGTCAAGTCGAATCCCCATCTCTGAGTCATTTAACTCAAGTCCGAGTCAAGTCTCAAGTCATGAATGTCAAGTCAAAGTCAAGTCGGGTCTTTTTTTAATATTTGTCAAGCAAGTCTCAAATTTGCGACTTGAGTCTGACTCGAGTCAAGTCGAGTCCCCCATCTCTGGGTAATTTAACTCAAGTCCGAGTCAAGTCTCAAGTCATGAATGTCAAGTCAAAGTCAAGTCGAGTCTTTTTTTAATATTTGTCAAGCAAGTCTCAAGTCTCAAATTTGCGACTTGAGTCTGACTCGAGTCAAGTCGAATCCCCATCTCTGAGTCATTTAACTCAAGTCCGAGTCAAGTCTCAAGCCATGAATGTTAAGTCAAAGTCAAGTCGAGTCTTTTTTTAATATTTGTCAAGCAAGTCTCAAATTTGCGCCTGGAGTCTGACTCGAGTCAAGTCGAGTCCCCCATCTCTGAGTCATTTAACTCAAGTCAGAGTCAAGTCTCAAGCCATGAATGTCAAGTCAAAGTCATGTCGAGTCTTTTTTTAATATTTGTCAAGCAAGTCTCAAATTTGCGCCTGGAGTCTGACTCGAGTCAAGTCGAGTCCCCCATCTCTGAGTCATTTAACTCAAGTCAGAGTCAAGTCTCAAGCCATGAATGTCAAGTCAAAGTCAAGTCGAGTCTTTTTTTAATATTTGTCAAGCACGTCTCAAGTCTCAAATTTGCGACTTGAGTCTGACTCGAGTCAAGTCGAATCCCCATCTCTGAGTCATTTAACTCAAGTCCGAGTCAAGTCTCAAGCCATGAATGTTAAGTCAAAGTCAAGTCGAGTCTTTTTTTAATATTTGTCAAGCAAGTCTCAAATTTGCGCCTGGAGTCTGACTCGAGTCAAGTCGAGTCCCCCATCTCTGAGTCATTTAACTCAAGTCAGAGTCAAGTCTCAAGCCATGAATGTCAAGTCAAAGTCATGTCGAGTCTTTTTTTAATATTTGTCAAGCAAGTCTCAAATTTGCGCCTGGAGTCTGACTCGAGTCAAGTCGAGTCCCCCATCTCTGAGTCATTTAACTCAAGTCAGAGTCAAGTCTCAAGCCATGAATGTCAAGTCAAAGTCAAGTCGAGTCTTTTTTTAATATTTGTCAAGCACGTCTCAAGTCTCAAATTTGCGACTTAAGACTGACTCGAGTCAAGTCATATGACTCGAGTCCCCCACCTCTGCTAAAGACAGTTATAAAAACAAATCCAAACCAATCATATCTGAGAATTCAGTTTTAAGTCTGTTCAGTCGTTCAATCTATTTTTTTCCCCCTTAAAATACTTACGTTTAAACTTAGACCTAATTGTAAAACTAAACAAACGTACGTTAAATCTTCTCTCGGTGGTTTGTAAACCCTGTCAGATCACTCATGGACTTTTCTTTCTTTATCTTCCCGTAACAAAAAGCCTGTTTTCTGTCAGAAATTAAACTAAAAGGCTTCCTCGAGGAGCAGTGTTTCATATCTGATGATGGTTTAGACCACCGTGAGCCAAGATATACAACTTTCATAAGCGATCTCGTATTTCTCTTGGCAGAGATCGAGACGCAGGCCGTGGCATCGATTAGCGCTATCCTCACACGTACATGCGAACGAATGCTAATTAAGATCGACTGAATCGATACACCTTTTTTTTTTTTAATTTCAGAGAAGGTCTGATCTTCTGTACGATCTGATCTGATATGGACAGTAATGTGAGAACATGAAGACAGAAACTTGGCCTTCGATAAGAGCTGGAATGTCACGGTGAGTTTAAAGAAAGCCCAATATTCAGTCTATTTCAGAACATTGGGCTTTCTTTAAACTCACCGCGACACTTTTATGACCCGGCAGCTACATTAGAGTGTCATTGTGGACATTTGTGGAAATGATGTCTGTATCATACAGGAGCACGGAATTAAAGCTTCGTAAGCTGTAGGATGTAGAAATGTTCATCTTCTAAAGTTAAAGTACATTGATTAATTACATTTATATATACACACAGAGAGAGAGAGAGAGAGAGAGAGAGAGAGAGAGAGAGAGAGAGAGAGAGAGACAGAGAGAGAGAGAGAGAGACAGAGAGAGAGAGAGAGACAGAGAGAGACAGAGAGAGAAACTGAGAGAGAGACAGAGAGAGAGAGAGAGAGAGAGAAACTGAGAGAGAGAGACAGAGAGAGAGTGAGAGAGAAACTGAGGGAGAGAGAGAGACAGAGAGAGAAACTGAGAGAGAGACAGACAGAGAGAGAGGGACAGAGAGAGAGAGAGAGAGAGAGAGAGGGACAGACAGAGAGACAGACAGAGAGCGAGACAGAGAGAGAGAGAGAGAGAGACAGAGAGAGAGAAAGAGAGACAGAGAGAAACAGAGAGACAGAGAAACAGAGAGAGAGACAGTGAGAGAAACAGAGAGAGAAACAGAGAGAGAGAGAGAGAGAGAGAGGGACAGACAGAGAGACAGACAGAGAGCGAGAAAGAGAGAGAGAGAGAGAGAGAGAAACAGAGAGAGAGAGAGAGACAGAGAGAAACAGAGAGAGAGACAGAGAGAGAGAGAAACAGAGAGAGAGAAACAGAGAGAGAGACAGAGAGAGAGAGAGAGACAGAGAGAGAGAGAAACTGAGAGAGAGAGAGAGAGAGAGAGAGAGAGAGAGAGAGAGAGCGAGCAAGATGTGGAATGCTAAGATTATGACAATTCTGTGATTTTCTCTCTCAGTAGAAATGAAGATGTCTGTGAGCTGATTGTTCCCTTACACCAAAACACTTTGCTTCATTGAGCGGCCGGTTTTATAAACCTGCGATTCGCCGCGTATCCAGAAACACATTATGTAATTATACAACAACATTTGACCAATCAGAACGAAGAATTCATCAGAGCTGAAGTAATGGTACTTGTGTCATAAGATAGACATGACATTACACATGCTAATAAACCAACATGAGTCATCAGTAGTGCTTCAAGTGCTTAAAGCTCCGATTTGTTGTTTTTCAAAGATTGGTGCCCAAGCCCCAGCACTGAGTTGCCTCTTCTGGGCCCCTGAGCAAGGCCCTTAACCCTCAGCTATATAAATGAGATAAATACTTATAAAAAGCTTTTAAAATCATTCTTAATGCCATGTAGTAGTGTCTACTTTCATATGAGCTTCATAATAACCACCAACGTGGGGCGGGACACGACGGACACGACGAAGACATTCGGTGCTGAACGTGGACAGCCAAATTGGACAAATTTCTGTCTCTTTACCTTTGAGAGTCACAAACAGCTGGAACCAAATTCCTTGTGTGTGTCAACACACTTGACCAATAAAACCTGATTCTGATTTCATTTCTTGGCCACAATCCAATCCCATATCATGAGAAAGTGGAAAATGAATGGAGTAGAATGATAATCAACGGCAATAATGTGCCCTTAATTGTACTATAAAATTGGGAATAAGAGCCATATGATGATGATGAGGATTAAATATTTGTAATGATGTCTCTAGGCCCGTTTTAGCGCCACCTGGTGGAGGAACAAATATGTACAGTACTGTTACAAGTGCAAAGGTCACTGTTAGGGAAAGTCATCTTATTCTTGCTTAACTACAAAGCTTAGATAAAATCCCTGTCTGTGAATCAGTGGCTGTTGATTTTGGTTTGATTCGCTCTCTGGTTTCTGATCTGGTGTGGACGTCACCCGGAGGACCAACCACAACAAAGCCTCATAAACCAGCTTTAATTACTGACAGATTTGCCTTTGAACTAAAGCATTAAGCCATAACGGCTCGCTCTGCTGGAAGAGGAACCATGGTCAGACTGAGGCATCTCAAATGGACAAAATAAACGGATTTAAAAAAAATAAATCTCTTTCTAGACACTCAAATGAACCGAGTAGATGTGAGGGTGAATATCTCATATCAATAACTTTACAATGATACACAAATAAAGGCTGAATAGAGATCTAAGAAGCATGTCTACTGTATATCCATCCATTATCTGTAGCACTTATCCTACATAGGGTCATCGAGGACCGAGTGCACAAGTTGAGTAAAATCCTAGACTGGATGCCAGCTCATTACAGTGCACAATCACACACATTCACACACTACAGACAATTTAGAGATGCCAGTCAACACAGCCAACAACACATGTCTTTAAACATTAGGAGGAATCCAGAGAACCCGGATGAAACTTCCCAAAGCACAGGAAGAACTTGCAAAATCCACACACCACAGAGTTTCCAGGCAAACCTCTCTTTTTCTTCCTCTCTTTCCATATTTCAATGTGAGGAATAACACGCCTTGTGTGTGTGGAGTTTGCATGTTCTCCCCGTGCCTCGGGGGTTTCCTCCGGGTACTCCGGTTTCCTCCCCCGGTCCAAAGACATGCATGGTAGGTTGATTGGCATCTCTGGAAAATTGTCCGTAGTGTGTGTGTGTGTGTGTGTGAGTGAATGAGAGTGTGTGTGCCCTGCGATGGGTTGGCACTCCGTCCAGGGTGTATCCTGCCTCGATGCCCGATGACGCCTGACATAGGCATAGGCTCCACGTGACCCGAGAAGTTCGGATAAGCGGTAGAAAATGAATAAATGAATGAATGAATAAATGACTATCATTTTCATGGATTATGTGGAGAGCCATACAAGTCCCTGTAAAATATCTGGCACTATAGAACCACATTCTGACCAATCAGGTTACAGAATTTAACACTGGTTGACAAAATGGCCATCATTCATTGCATCTATTAGCAAAAAGCTTTGGGAAACAAGTGGGAAGAGTACAAAGTTTTGTGTCGGACCGAACTGATTCACTTTCGTTTGCGTTACAGTCTGTGCTTGTCACAGTGGTGCGGTAGCTCAGCAGTTGAAGGATGTTGATGGAAATTGGCTAAATCTAGTTATTTTGAAACTCAAACTCCAAACAAATGCAGCCTCTCCCTCCAGCGTTGTCTGGATGTTTTGTGCTTCACGTTTACTTTTCTTTTCATTCTTACAGAGTCACAAATCAAGGAAGGAGATTTTTGCTGAATATTACGATAAGAAATCACTGACCACCTGTTTGCAAAAGGTCATGAGATCTAATCCCAGTGCACTGGCAGGTAGAATGGAAATCGACTCATCAGACATTTTTAATCAATTTTATTAAGGCTAAACTGTTTAATGTTAAGATTAAGTCAGTTTCTGTGTATAGACTACGGCGACCCTATGAAAGGGGAGGTGTGTGAGCCCCTACGGGTGTCTGTTAAAATATCATTCATTCATTCATTCATTCATTCATTCATTCATTCATTCATTCATTTTCTACTGCTTATCCGAACGTCTCGGACCACGGGGAGCCTGTTGTTTATCTCAGGCGTAAAAACAAGGTCTAAATATAATTGTAGTTATGCTGGAATACTGTACGTTCCATGCCGCCATGGATCATTTCCAGTTTAGATAACTGGACCAGAATACAGTATCTTGTATTTGAAATCAAATGGAAAAAGCCATAGGAAGCGTAGGAAGTTCCTCCGTGTTTATATTCCCATATAACTCTATCTATAAATCTATAAAGATAAAATGCAAGATTTTCACATTTCCCGTGAAGTTTTCTATCTTTCTCTATGCAATTTGACTGGCATGTAGATAAAATGAAGTCATTTGGGAGGCAGTTTGAGCTAAGTCACACTTTCCTCATAGTTATTCCGTACTGTATATATTCTAACTGTATCTATAACAAGATAATATGTGGGGGGGGGGGGGGGGGGGTTAGAAACACCGGAGACTCCTTCCATAAATCTTTCATTTTAAAGCACATCATATCAGTGATTCGAATATTTTCTTTGTTAACATGCAAAATGTCACTTTTTTTTAAAAGGTTTGGTTCAAGCGGCGAGCCGTACAGATCCCTATGAAGCATCTGTTACTATAGAAACACTCTCACTAATCAGACCTAAGACTATACTTCCATCCTTTTCTGAAAATTATATATAAATATATATATATATATATATATATATATATATAAATATATATATATATATATATATATATATATATGTGTGTGTGTGTGTGTGTGTGTGTGTGTGTGTGTAATACAGTAAAACATTTCGGTATGTTTAAGCTCACAATAACACACAGTTCCTGGTATTCATTTTCTCGCAAGTTGGTAAATAAGTTGGTTAAAATAAATTTTTAACAAATATTAAAACATATAGTACAAAAATATGTTATTTGCGGCTGTAACGGTGTGCGTGCAAAAGTCTGTGTTTAGCTCGATGTGTGCTGATTAGAGATCAGCGGACGATGTTAAATTTGTTTTGTACATAAAGTGCACGCTTGCACAAAATCTTGTGGTGAGGTCAGCTTTTTCTGTTTTTTTTTTTTTAATGGGTAGGGGGGGGGGGGGCGTGAGGCTCCTCCATCCTCCATAAAAACGCAAGCCGGTACGAATGAGATTCGGGTAAACATGCTCAGGCAGTAATATGAAAGAGCCCTGGGGTGATGAGTCACCCTCTCTCTCTCTCTCTCTCTCTCTCTCTCTCTCTCTCTCTCTCTATCTCTCGCTCCCGCTCTCACTCTTTACCGTCCCCCTCCCATCAACCACTGACCACACATTTTTAAAAAATGCTAACTAAGGATTTAACTGATAGTCTTGTGTTGTTATTTTTCTTTTTTCTTTTTTTCTTTCTTTGTGTATTATACGCTGCCAGGACAAAAAGGACAAAAAAACATGTCTCCCCATCACATGAGGATTGTAGATGTATTGCGATGCAGCCACCTTGAGAAAATCAGACACTCTTCCAAAGAACCACTGAGATTATTTTATAAAACCCCAAAAAACGGGGCAGTGGTGGCTCAACTGGTTAAGGCTCTGGGTTGTTGATTGGACGATCGGGGTTCAAGGCCCAGCACAGAGAAGCTGCCACCGCTGGGCCCTTGAGCAAGGCCCTCAACCCTCCCTTCTCCAGGGGTGCTGTATCATAGCTGCCCCTGCACTCTGACCCCAACCTCCTCAGTTGTGGTATGTGAAGAAAAGAATTCGACTGTGCTGTAATGTATATATGGCAATAATAAAGACTTTCATGCCCTGTTCAATTATATCTATTAAAATCTAGAGCCCTATACTGAGAACCGTAATAATTATAACCGTTATAATTTTTTTGTGGCATCTGGTGAAGGTTGTGTACAAAGTTTGTTTCTGTATTAACTGGTTTGTTTCTTGTTTCTTCTGTTACCAGACCTCATATTCATTCATTCATTCATTCATTCATTCATTCATTCATTCATTCATTAATTCATCCATTCCTTTTCTACCGCTTATCCGAACTTCTCGGGTCACGGGGAGCCTGTGCCTATCTCAGGCGTGATCGAGCATCGAGGCAGGATACACGCTGGACGGAGTGCCAACCCATTGCTGGGCGCACACACACACACACACTCTCATTCACTCATACACACACACACTACGGACAATTTCCCAGAGATGCCAATCAACCTACCATGCATGTCTTTGGACCGGGGGAGGCAACCGGAGTACCCGGAGGAAACCCCCGAGGCACGGGGAGAACATGCAAACTCCACACACACAAGGCACCCCCCCAGACCTCAGATCTCATTATGTAACTGCAAAATTCTAATAAGAAAGAAGGGAATTGAAACATTTCACTATTTTTGTTGGTATTGTTCATATCACGTTGGCCAAACAGATTCGTGGGACGACAAAAGGAAGGTCGTTAATTTAAAGCTTGACACCACGTTTATTAGCCCGTCCACAGAGCAGTCATTAAGAGCATGAGAGCAGCTGTGAGTCCGGACAGGTGACATCCAGCTGCATGGGGTTCATGTAGACACTTCCTGCATGAGTTTCAGGTGTTATTACAGGATAGAATTTATCATCGATCAAGAAGCTTGTATTCATCTGGAAAGACTCAACACTTGGAGTGTACTTGGAGATGTGGAATATGTAATTAGTAAGACGGATAAAACCGTACATACCACTTTCCCCAGAAGAGGGGGAAGTCGTGGCATAATGGTTAGAGTTTGACTCCTAACCCTAAGGTTGTGGGTTCGAGTCTTGGGCAGGCAATACCACGACTGAGGTGCCCTTGAGCAAGGCACCGACCCCCCCCAACTGCTCCCCGAGCGCCGTAGCATAAATGGCTGCCCATTGCTCCGGGTGTGTGTTCACGGTGTGTGTGTGTGTGTGTGTGTGTGTGTGTGTGTGTGTGTGTGTGTGTTCACTGCTGTGTGTGTGCACTTTGGATGGGTTAAATGCAGAGAACGAATTCTGAGTGTGGGTCACCGTACTTAGCCGTATGTCACGTCACAAGAGAAAAACGTCCTGACTGTTACAGAGCAGATCTTTTAGATCTTTTTACAGTCTTTACCAGATCTTTATAGATCTTTTCTTAGGCTTAGATCAAACTGATATTACTATGGGGATATGGTAGCTTAGTGGTTAAAGTGCCACTTCTGGGCCCCTGGGCAAGGCCCATAGCCCTTAAAGACTATAAGCTGTATAAATTAGATAAATGTAAGTTGCTCTGTAAAGGGCGTATGCAAAATGCCATAAATGTAAATAACTACAGATAGAATTATTGAATTTTGCCCCTTTTTTAAAAAATCTCTCCTGGACTAAGTCATGTATTCTTCTAAGTCTTCACGTATGCTTCTAGCAAGTAAAGAAATGAACCGTAAACTAATACAAATCCGATGATAGAGATCTAATGATCTAGTGATCTAAAGCATCCGGTCTTTATGTGTTGTGTTTAATAGATTTAATGCAAGCTGCTCAAAGTGGCTTCTAAACTTATTGTGAGCTTTAGTCATCATCTTTCCTCAAAGGAAAAGTTTGAGCTCGCTAGCCTGTCTGGGACGGGTCACTTTACAAATCTTTTTCGTCTTCTAGTACCCTCTGTTGTAGCACAGCGCAAATTACCCTGAATTTTATCCATTATGGAGACACAACAGAGCATTTATCCGGTCTAAAGGAAACAGAACCATACAAAGAGCTCTGAATCACTAACGTTTATCCGGGAATATGGTGAATCACTGCAATCTGAGTCGATTTGAGACCCCCGAGTGCTGCTTCGCCACACACAGAGCAGATGCTCTCAGGACCCTAGAAACCACAGAAGATTTTTGGGCTCGTAGACAAGTTTTGTGAGACGGTTCAGACTTCCTCAGTGTATGAGAGTTCTAAAAACTCTTCAGAAATTGTATTCAAATGTAAAGAATCATTTTAATGATAAAAAAAGTAGATATACAGCTTTACCTCTGGCTGTTTAAAAGCAACGCAACGGTGCCTAAATTCCGAATAAACGTCTCCTTACAGAAAACTTCAACGGGTCAACAATCACATGCTGTTCAGAATAGACAATGCAAGATTAACAAACCATTTAAATCAACATAATTTATCCAAAACTACATTCGTACAAAAACGACAACTCAAATCGTGTTAATAGGCATATATATTGGCACCCACCCTTCCTACACTGGAAAAATTCCATACTTTTTATTATGAAACTACATTTTTACTCAGTGATGAACTGGATAATGGCCCATGAAGCTGTGAAAATATAACAACTTAACATCATTTATGGGAAAAAAATATTTACATATTTTATATATGTATTTTTTTATATATAATATTTTGCACCAAGACGACTTCAACGAACTGAGAGTCCTTTTTTTCCCCCTCACTCCAACCACTTCTAACAAATGCCACAAACAATCATCGTCTCCATTTAATAAGGGTAATTACACTTTATCCAGACCAAAACATCACTGATGTAATGCAGCAGAGACACGCAGGGACTATTATCTGTCACACTGCAAGCCTTTCCAGAAGACATGGAAGATTCAGACAAAGTTAGACATTCTATACGAACAGCACAATTTATTACAAAACATTCATGAACAAGTATGAACCTGTAGAGAAAGATGAACTGTAGAGAAAGAGGAAGGTGGAGAAGATGAAGATGGACAGGAACGTAAATGACAGATGTGAGAGCGCCATCTAGTGATGTAATGTAAGAATATTTTGTCCTCTATAAAGTACAGAAGACAGGATGGATGGATGGATGGATGGATGGATGGATGGATGGATGGATGGATGGATGGATGGATGGATGGATGGATGGATGGATGGATTGGTATACGTAGAGTGAGTTATCCTTAATTATTGACACACTTCAACTCCAGAATTATTGTAAAAAAAATAAAATGAAGAAAAAAACAAACTTTATGAGATAAATGGTACAAATTGGTCCCAGTTTTAAAAAAGAAAGAAAGAAAGAAAGAAAGAAAGAAAGAAAGAAAGAAAGAAAGAAAGAAGCATACCCCTCCTTCAATAAAATTTGTAATTTTATAATTAGGGGAAAAGTAGAATTAAATGATATTATTATTTTCTCCAAAAACTATTGACGCTCTAAAAATATTTACTTACTTAGAGACTTAAAAGGCAATTGGAATGAAATAATTCCTAGAATCCTATACATTCTAAAAGCTTTTGCCTTTTGTAAACTCTTGTACAATACACACATAAAATTCTTGTCGTCCAGAGATGATTGTTGACCTCTATATAGTTTCCGTTCCTTCATCTTCAGTAAGTGCTTTATGGTGGACAGGAAGCTTCTGATATCCTGGATGTGGATCCACAATTCACATACATAACACACTCTGAAAAAAAAAAAACCCTATGAAGGCACTGGGAGAACGTGGGGTTTCATTAGAATGGTCATAAGAATGCTATATGGCCTTAACACTCATGATTAAGTTAATTAGTTAGTTAGTTAGCTGGTTAGTTAGTTACTTAGTTAGTTACTTAGTTAGTTAGTGATATATGTGCGTACATATCCACATGTTTACCCAAGATTATATTCATAACTTATTTACCAGCATTTAATATTCTAACAGCAGATCACACAAATGACATCTAATATACTTTTTCTTTGCTCGTCGTTATATAAATTGTTTTTTTAAAGAGTATAAATTGTTTCAATTAGGTATAGACATGAATGTTTTAATTAGCAGCATGATTTTTAATTTATTGGATAATTTGATTGCATAATATAATTCACTGCCACAAGAGTTGCCAGATTGTAAGGAACTACTCTTATACACTTCTAAAATCACATGGGTTAAGAAAATGACTATTGGGACAACAACAACAACAACAACAACAACAACAACAACAATAATAATAATAATAATAATAATATATTTTTATTGTTTTTTTGTAATATATATTTTAACTAATTATTATTTAAATTATATATCTTATATATTAGTATAATCTGTTACATATTGTTTATTATTTATGTTTTGGACATTATTTATTGCTATATCACATCTATGCTGTTTAATTCTAAATGGTCAAATGCTGTTACTAGGTTTTTCTATACCAGTGATGCTTGGCTTGGGACTCTTGCACTTTGCATTGTCTCTAAATGTCTCTAAGACAGGCTGTAACTTATTTATAAGTCAAACTGTTCATGGATGGACGGAAATAAACAGAAATAATTGTAAAAGTCAGCAAATTTGTGGAATTCTTTTCCTTTAACTTCACACTTCACACACTGAGTAAAAGTGGATCCAAATAAAGTAACTCTGGCAACCCTGTGAAGTTCAACCTGCGTACCTGGACGTAATCTTTATAAAAGACGCGCAACCCTTAATACTACTACTACTATTAATACAATTACTACTACTATTATTACTACTACTATCACCACTACTACTGCTGCTAAAAGTACCGTAATTACGCCACATTACCAAACAGGCCTGCTGTGTTGACCGAATCGAGCCACGCCGTGTTTACCTGCTCACCTGCGCGCTCACCTGCGCGCTCACGTGACCGAGTTTCTTTTACTACGCGAGATGCTTTTTTGCGCTCTTCTGGTGAAGTGACGTGTTGCGTCTCAAGAAGCAGGAACTTCATACTCGGGAGTGTTAAATGTCCTCGCTGGGATTTTAACCTGCCTCTTAAAAAAAAAAAAAAAACACACACACACACAACACGTCTCGTCCAACCGGTTTTTCAGGCTTCCAATCATTCAGGTAGAGAGAGAGAGAGAGAGAGACAGAGGGAGAGAAAGCAAGCAGTCAGTTGG
Source organism: Tachysurus fulvidraco (assembly GCF_022655615.1). NCBI lineage: Eukaryota > Metazoa > Chordata > Actinopteri > Siluriformes > Bagridae > Tachysurus > Tachysurus fulvidraco. Next base: position 20,318,544 of record NC_062538.1, read on the forward strand.
AAGCGGACGGACGCGGTGGTCAGAATGAACCATTAGTCACCGACCACTTGGTCTAAGGACGTTAAAAGAAATTCATTTGAGAAAAGGTAAGGTTTGGAAAAAAGTTCCTCGTTGTAAAGAATCTGGTGTTTGTTTATTTCTAAGTATATGTATACACACACACACACACACACACACACACACACACACACACACACACACACACACATATACATGTATATACAGGTGTGTCTTTGTCAGGTAGGCTAGTGTAGGATAGCATCTCATCTCCCTCAGGTGCTGCTGAAATAAAAGAATTTAGAGTTGAGAAGTTTTTGTCAGTTTTTATAGATTCTGTTTTTTTTTTACACGCTTTGTTAACATGAGGTTTATTAAATGAGTAGAATTTATAGAAGTTATTAGAGTTCTGATGGTTGGGAAGCTCAGTGTGGAAGTGACAGGAACATGAAAACCTGCTGATTTTTTACCACAGACTTCATATCAGGAACAAAGCTCTTTATTATAGAGACTTTACAAACACTACTGGAAAAAAAACCCATTATCGTATACCTTTAGTTGATTTTCTACACATTATGTGAAGGAATAAGTAGACAGGTGTGTGTTTGTGTGTGTGTGTGTGTGTGTGTGTGTGTGTGTACACTATAGACTGTACACTAGTGTTTATATTCATTACAGAACCATTTTGAACCAAATTGTATACCGTACATCTTTATGTTTTTTTTGTTTTTATTTATTTATTTATTTATTTATTTGTTTGTTTGTTTGTTTATTAAGATTTGAGCTTTTGAACCTTTTGCCAGAACAAATCAGTTTATATCTCCAAGCAGTCAGTAATTTGGCTTAATTTCTGGACAAATGTGTATCATTTTTAGGAAGCCATTTTAAGGGTTGTCTGAAACTAACAACACTGAATCAACATATGAAAGATGTGTGTTACATAATACAGCACTTTTGTACACACACACACGCACGCAAACACACCAAGAATTTTTGTTTCCACACATTTACATTTGCATCTGTTTGTCTACCTCAGGAGACGAACCTAAACATACCTTAAATAAATGTAGAAATCTGTAAAAGCAGATGAGGGAATATGATATGAGGTAAAATAGAAATATATGTGGATTCATATCTTGTATTTTGACCTGTTTTGAAATGTCAAAATGTTTTTGTGACACAATTTGCGTTCCATTTTTTTTTTTTGCTCTTGACAGTCAGTCGGTCAACATTTGGACGTTTTCTCGTCACAGCACGTGTCTTTATTTTCTCTACATAAATTATGATGTCTTTCGGTCGCTAGTTATTTCCACATAGCTGCATCTTTCTGACTGACCCGAGCTATGGAAAGCCGACGGTGGCGTTTGGTACAGTACGAGGCGTGCGTGTTCTCATTAGAGCTACAGCGTGCGTCATGTCACCGTGAACTCCGTTTTTGTTTAAATATACATACCAAATTAAAACTTTTGTTTTGCAAGTCAACAGCAGCTCCAGTTGTTGAACGTGATAAAAAAGACACACCTTTACCTTCCTCAATACTTACCAGTAAAATTGTGGTGGTGTTTTTTTTTTCCTGAAGGCAAATTTTATTTTGCATTTAGACTGATCAGAAAAAAAAGTATATACATTAAAAAAATTATTTCTTTAAAAAAAAAAAAATATTGGTAAGGTTTACTGGGGACACTCTGATCCTGTTCGGTGATATCTACTGAAAAGTGCATTACATGGAACGGGATTGTTGCATGTCTGTAATGTACCATGCTTACAGGTGTGATAATTGGAGTAGACGGCCTGGTCGGCGGCCATGTTTCAGCCACACCCTCGCCTCGGGTTTCAGCCCTGCCCGAGCTCTTTTAATCTTTCATGGTGTATAGTGAACGCGAGAAACACGTCACGAGCTTATCCGGCTTTCAACCAGGTTCCTTGGAACCGTTTTTTTTAAAATTATTATTAAGAAAAATGTTTATAATGACTTCTTTAAAGCCCTTGTGTAAAGCTAAGACAGACCCCTTGTATCCGGGCGCATTCGTTCGTTTTCAAATCACATGTTCTATTGTGTTTTGTGTGTGTGTGTGTGTGTGTGTGTGTGTGTGTGTGTGTTTGGGGGAAGTGCAATACACTCAAAACCAGGCCTGTCAGAACTTGTAAAGCGTTTTCCAGAGTTTTCCTGAGATATCACTGTCAGTGTGTCACACACGGAGGTGCCGTGTTTCTATTCATTCTATTCACGACTTCGCTTCTCGTGACCTTTACAGCAGAGGCGAGTCCGTCGAGTCAAATTCGTGTAGAAACTCAAAACAAACAAGTCTACGGTTGCACAGTTTCACCAAGAGAAAACAGGCAGTTAAAATACCTGTTCTTTTCTTCACCAGACCTGCACATAGTAGGTACTGTAGACTTTATAAATTTGAAAGGATTTTAATTACGTCACCTAAAATTGTACATACATGAGTAAAAAGTGTCATTTTTGTGTCAAATCTCTTTTTGGGAATTTGCATTTTTGTGATTGTTGTCTTGTTGTTTTGTGCACAGAATTTTTCTATTTTGCTGCTTTTTTTAAATTTGATTTTATTCCATTTTTATTTGAGATGCAGCTTTTTCGTGCATGATTTTTAGCAGGTTTTCTGAAATATCAAGCACAGGATATTTCTTTTACACTCCTTCCATCTAGTCATTTTAGATGCACGTGAATCGCACAGATCTTTGGCGTGTCGTGATGACGTGACACGACGAATCTCGGACCTAACGTGTGGTAAATCTGCTGAAATTTTCACAATTCTGGGATTGTGAAATCACAAAATCCTGGAGGAACACTCGTTATTCTATAACGCACTCAGACTCGGTCAAGGTGACGATTTCTACTTCGTACCATGTCTTGTCGGTTTCGCAAAGGTGTCGATTCATTTTTCTCAATTTATTCATTTATCTAGGTTTATATCGATGTGGCTTCTGTATCTTAAAATGCCGATGCTTCCATGTGAGCAGCTAATTCTCAAGGACTTCAGATCGTAGCATAAAAATGTGGAATCTGGTGAGTTTTGGGATTGTGGAAGGAGTCTCCAGTGTCAATGTTTTCTAACAGCCGGAAAAGCTGTAACTTCTCTGGTAGCTTAAAGACAATCTGGTTTGGCAAGGATGTTTGTAGCTGCTATAACGTAAGGGATGAGTTGCTTTGCTTTAACTTTAACTGTAACTATAAATGGACAAAAAGTGTTCTTGAATGAATTGTCCAAAGGATATGAATGAGTATAAATGGTTAGCGTTGACAAAAAAACAGTTCAGCGTTTGACTTCCTGTGGCTTATATTACGTTATATACTGTACGTTTGTTTCTGTTTCTTTTACTTAGTGTCGTGATCGCAGTGTCTCTTTATGTTCATCTCCAGAGTGCGTTCATCTTAGTAGATATTATTAATACGGAAAAGTTAGAACGCTAAATTTCTAAAAACGGTGTTTAGAATTTACATTCCGTTTTATTTCGATTTGAATAAACGTCGTTAAATTTGTCCGAAGATATTTTGTCGTCTTTCATCGTCGGTTTGATCGAAGGGTGAAAATTTTTTTGTGTGTTTTGGTCTAACCTCGAGGATTCGTGTTTGTTTATAGCCCTGATTTGCTACATCCAGGAGAAAAGGTGACTCGAAACGAGTCGTGTCATTCATTCAGGTGGCGCGTGTACTGTAAGGTCGAGATTAATTTTGCTCAACACCAAACACGTCTCACGGATCTTGACGTGTTTCTGCATGACAGGAGATCATTTGCTTGCTAAAGCAGATTCACCTTCCGGAAAATGCAGCTCGTGTTTTTTTTTTCATGATGGATTTTTTTCGTCATGTTTATAAATAAAATAAAAGAAACCTCACACGTGAGTACAACGCATAGCCGTGACAGTAAGGAAAGCAGGAGTGAAGCTGCTGGACGAGAAGTACCTAAATGTTCTATCTGTACATTTTCTACAGCAGGTTGATGGATGGAGAATTAACCTGGGTGTCTTGTGCATACTTTACATCACACAAGTGTGTGTTTGCTCATGTGTTGTGTAACTGGGGTAACTTTTGTGCCTACTGGGAGTTCCTTTATGGATTTTTTATTTTTTATTTTATGTAACAATGGATCGCTATTATTCCATCTGTATTGTGAGTTAGAGAAAACGGGGAATCGCTCACATGCGTCACCGAGCTTTCAGGATGCTTTTTGTGTTGTCGAAAGAATTGAGCCGTGACACAGATACCGTTCGGCTCGGTCAGAGTCCGAGATAAAGACCGGTCGCATTAATGAAAACTCTTCAGAATTCACTTCCTCTTAACTTTTACTTTTAAATGACTTTTTTTTATACATATATATACATTTAGAATTTTTTTTGTTAATATTTTTATTTAACTGAGTGTCTCTGTCATTATTATGTAATTTGTATTCATAAAAATAACTTTTTTGTCCATTTTTATTCATCAATGTCAATTTCTTTCTTTCTTTCTTTCTTTCTTTAAAAAAGAGGAAGAAACACAATAGGTTTGGTATTGTTGGTTGATTTATTTTTCCCAATTTTTTTTTTTCAGTTTTTATTTCTTTCTTCACTTATTTTTTTATCTTTCTTTCTTTTAAATTTTTTTTCTGTTTTCTGTTTGTTTATTCTATCTTTCTTCCATTTTTATTCATCACTGTCAATTTCTTTCTTTCTTTCTTTCTTTCTTTCTTTCTTTCTTTCTTTCTTTCTTTCTTTAAAAAAGAGGAAGAAACACAGATTTTTTTTAAATTTCTTTCTTCACTTCTTTTTCTTTTTCTTTCAATCTTTTACATTTTTTTCTGTTTTCTGTTTGTTTATTCTATCTTTCTTTCTTTCTTGTTTTGGTTTCTTTCTAATCTTCATGCTTTCACACCGAAATGATGTCACTTAAACATATTGGATATAAGAGTGTGGGTGATAAAAGCATGATGTCCTAAATATATCATTAGTGGTCTTCAGCAGTGAATAAGTGAACGTGTTGCTACTTCATGCTACTTAATGCGGTGACCTGTGTGTCTCTTTTGCGTAGTAAAATGCTCTTTTTTTTCCTATGGACATTGCATCCAAATAGCAAAAAGTCATATGGTCAAGACTTACCGATTTGAATTCGCTGACTCGTAAAGCAAATGTTTTGCAGATTTGCATCAATCGAATGAATAGCAAAGTAGATTGTCACAGAGATTCTTAAACAACAGCTGACTCATGTTTGTGATGAAAGAGGAAAATGGATTTTCTCGTGAAAGACATGTCTTCCTAAAGAGTCAGGACATTTCACAAGACTGCCATCTTTGATCTATTCCTGATTTCCTTTTTTCCATTTAAATAAATACAATTAGTTTACATAGATAGATAGATAGATAGATAGATAGATAGATACCCAATAAACTGATAAAATGTTTTAGGAACCATCTGTTTACAAAAAATTATATAAAATTAATTATGATAAATATTTATCTATTTATTAATTCATTTATTTACTCTTTCAAATGGAAATGTTTATACCAAAAAAAGTTAACACTGAAAAAGAGAATTAGTGAACTGACTCCAAAGCTCTGGGCTTGCATCCTATGTCGCAGTGAATTAACTCAGTGAATCGACTCCTGAGATTAGGGGTTTGACTAATAGTTTTCGATACAATGAATCAGTGAATCGACTCCAAAGAGCTGGGTTTGATTCATAGCTTTTAATACCAGGAATCAGTGAATCCGACTCTGAAGCTTTTGGGTTCGTCTCATAGTTTTCAATACAAGGAATCGACTGATCGATTCAGAGGAGCTTGTTTAACCCATAGTTTTTAATACCAGGAATCAATAATTGTCTGGAATTGGGGAAAGTTCTCCAAGCTCCAAGGGTTTGACTTTGTTTTCTAATTCTAAAACTTTAGCTTCTGTACAAGTATATAAACATTTAACTGAACAGATCTGAATTATAGCTGGAGCTTTTGTCAGAGCTGCTGTTATGGAAAGCTTCAATCTGAAATCAAAAGTGTTGTGGTAATAATAATAATAATAATAATAATAATAATAATAATAATAATAATAATAATAATTCAAAATAATAATAATAATAATAATAATAATAATAATACTAATAATAATAATAATAATAATAATTCAAAATAATAATGATAATTCACAATAATAATAATAATAATAATAATAATAATAATAATGAAGAAGGAAGGAGAAGAAGAAGAAGGAAGGCAGGAAGGAAGGAAGGAGAAGAAGAAGAAGAAGACTGAATCGTCCGCAGGCAGGTCCGGCCGGAATCCAGGCGTACGCCTCCCTGCCTTAGCAGCGCAGTCACTGCCCCGTTCCTTTGTCCTTCAGGAGCCTCCTCACCCTCCGCCTCCTTCTTCCTCCTTCCTACTTCCTGCGCCGATTAGTCTCTCTTCCCCGCCTTTCCTCGCCTCCTCCGCTTCCCCTCCTCCCTTCTCCTGCCTTCTCCCTCCTCCCTTCCTCCCTTCCTGCCTTCTCCTTCCCTCCTCCTCCCTCCTCTCCTCCTCCCTTCCCTCCTCATTGCTTCTCATCCTCTCCTCCTCCTTCCTTCCTTCTCCTCCTTCCTTCATTCTCCTCCTCCTCCTTCCTTCCCTCCTTCCTCCTTTCCTCCCCTAACCATCCTCAAGATCAGGAAAAGTAAGACCGAAGAAGAGACGACCACCCAACTCAGAAGTGTCTGCGTAGTATATATAATAATAATAATAATGCTGTAAAAGCCTGTAGGTAGTTACTAGTATTTTTGCTTTCTGTATCCCTGTAACATCGGACGTAAGAAGAAAACCAGTTAGGCCTGTCTGCGCTTGCTGAAGCATTGAGATGGCTCATCAGAATAGGGCTTTATGCCCACCTACCCTCTCAATGGTTTCAGTTTCAATGCAGGAGCCTGGTTTCATTCAGTCTCTCTCTCTCTCCCTCTCTCTCCCTCTCTCCCTCTCTCCCCTCTGCCAGTTTCTATAGCACTACTTTAGGTGGGTTTGTGAAATGGACTTGCTCACCCCCATAGGCCTTAGGCTGTGTGTCTGAATTGTGAGTAAGGTCAGCTTCTGTACAGAGTCGCTCAGCCTTGACGGAGTTGGGTTCTTTGTTATAACAGGAGGAATTGTAGAGGTATATATCGGGTACATCACCGTGTCATCAGGAATATCACGGTAGAAATGGAGCTCTAAATCTATCTATTTTATCCACAGAACATTTGATGTAGTCGAGTATGGATAATAACCCAAGTTATTTCCCTTTTTTATTAAAGATGAATCACACTAAAAGCCAAAATCCATCATCATGCTAACAGAAATATCAGATGCTACTTTTTCACACATTGGATGCAACCGATTATTATTGCTTAATTTATCTTAAAGCAAAATTCCACAATGACAACTTGCTTATTAATCTTTATCGGTCGACGAAGCAGCGCTATAGTCCAGACCTCCTCGTCTGTACGCTCCACTCAAACTTCCAGAGCCTCAGCGTCATCACCTGGCAGATCTCTAACTAGCTGAATCGAGTGTCTGTTGTAACTCGGCCGAAACTGCTTCATTATCACTGGAACATGGATTTCTGAAAAAAGCGTTTTGGTTTTAGGGCCTAACAGCAGAACCTGGGTGTGTTGTTGGTTGGAATCTGAAACTTGCTCCAAGATTTTTCTTCTTACACACACACACACACACAAAGCATGCTGAAGAATGCTAAACATTTCAGCTGGTATTTGTTCTTAAAAAAGCATGCCCTTTAAACATTACACTGGGATGCTTCTTGACATTTTGCTGGGTGCTAGATCACACCATCAAGCAGAACAAGTTGAACGAGCATCTAAACGGATACAGTAATTATGTACAGTACTGTACAGTACTGCAAAGGTTGTGTGCAAATTTTTTTTTTAATCAGAGAATTTAAACTATTATATTAATCAGAGGAAACTGGTTGTTAAAATGTTCAGCTTGCACGAACTCGCTTGGGTTCTCTGATCACGTATGAGTTTGATTTCACGCATGCGTCAAAGCTGGACTCTGTATACGAACGATTTTTGGGATATTTTGCGTTTATAGACGTGTATGAGTTGAAAATGGGTCACGTTCAACTCGAACGCCAAGGTATAACTTCATAAACAACCAAAGATCTGCTTGTACTGATTTGTGAGACCTTTCGTTCTCGTGAGTTTTTCTCATCATAATCATTGTTAGCTGCACCAGAGATACCTTGCATTACATACCTTACTATAAAGAGTGGTTCGTATAAACTATTACCGGACTTAAATCTGCAAGAGGTCATAAAATGTCCCATCACTCTGACAACTCGGAGCTTTATTCTTTATTTCACTCTTGACACAAGTAAAGTAAAAGTGTTTCATTTGTTGCCATGGAGACCGATTTTTCGTAACATATCGGGTTCACTGAGAAGTCACAATGCTCCGACCTCTTTGTCATGTCTCTTGTACAGTGTGAGAGTGTGTGTGAGAGTGTGTGTGAGAGTGTGTGTGAGAGTGTGTGTGAGAGTGTGTGTGAGAGTGTGTGTGAGAGTGTGTGTGAGAGTGTGTGTGAGAGTGGTGTGACGTGTTGTGTGGTGACGTGAGTGTGTGTGCGTGTGTTGAGTGCAGTGTTGTGTGAGTGTGCGTGCGTGCGTGTGCGTGCGTTGTGATAGTGTGCGTGTGTGGTGGTGCGTGTGTGTGCGTGCGTGTGTGGTGAGTGCGTGTGTGGGCGTGTTGTTTGTGTGCGTGGGTGATGCGTGCGTGTGCGTGCGTTGCGGTGTGCGTGCGTGTTGCGTGGGGCGTGCTGCGTGGCGTGCGTGCTGCAGTGCGTGCGTTCGCGTGGTGTGGTGATTGTGACAGTGTGTGTGTGTGTGTAAGCTTTTTTTTCTCTGCGTTGTGGTGCCGCCTCTGTCACCACTGCTAGTTAACGCCACCGCTAATAACTCTACATCATTATAGGCCAGAATTATATTTTAAAGAAATTCATCAAACAGGTTTAGTGCACATAGTAAGGATTCTTTATCTGTCATTAGTGGGAAAATAATGTGCTTAATTTACATAAAATCTCTGTGGTCATTTTGAAGGTTTGTCACTTACCGTAGCAAAGAGCCGCGATCACATTTACTATGATTAAACTACTAATTGGATGATGATGAGCTGCGATCAGAAACATCTTTATTACAAACCATTGGCAATGTTGTAAAGCGACTCATTTTCTTCTCTCAGGTAGTAAGTTCTTATTTAAAGAAAACCTTTTCGTAACTGCTATGTTACTGTATGTTGCGTCATTCTGCACATTCCAGGCCCATTATTTCTAGCTAGTTCACTAAAATAGAGCATTTAAAGCAAAGTTACAGGATTACTATACTTTTTTTTTATGGACATACTGTAGTGTGTTAGTGTGTCTGACCAAAAATACCTAAAAGACAAAAAAAAGAAGAGACATTTCTTTTGTCACATATACATTAGACCACAGTGAAAATCATTTCTTCGCACATCCCATTTTTGGAGGTTTGGGTCAGAGCACAGGGTCAGACATGATACAGCACTATTGGAGCAGAGAGGGTTTAAGGGCCTTGTTTATGGGCCCAACAGTGGCAGCTTGGCAGTGCTGGGGTTTGAACCTCTGATCAACAACCCAGAGCCTTAATCACTTGAACCACCACTGACCAACATGTACTGTAGATCTACATCAGGATTCTAAATCAGCTTCTGTATGGATCTAGATTTAGATATTCAGGGAGAGATGTTATCTCTATGGATACATATAATGTGTAGATCACTGTAGAGGATGATCGCGAGATAGAGGGAGATCTCTAGATGTGTCGCTCTTGTGAGCGAGATAGATGTCTTTTGAGGGATGCGATTAGTCTTCGTTATTTCTTTCTTTATTTATCATTTATATGTAGCTATATATATATATCTATGTATATCTATGTATGTATAGATATATCTTATCTCTACTATCATACTATATATCTCTATATAATACTATATAGGTATCTCTCTACTATCTATAGATCTCTCTGTCTCTATCAATATATATACTCTATATATCGTATCTCATATATAAACTATCTGAGCTATATCTCATATACTTATTATATCTCTATATCTACTCATCTCACTCATCATCTCTCTCTGTATAGTCTCATTTACTATATAGTATCTCATATCGATATAATATATACTCTCTATCTCTTATAGTATAGCATATAGCTATATATAAATCTCCTATATCTACTACTTGTTCTATATCCAATCTGTATCTTCTCTCTCACTACTATCTAAGAGAGTCGGAGCATTTTATATATACCTCTCTCTCTATTCGTATATATATTTATATGATCAGATATCTCTCTATGCTCACTACTATCGAGCTACTATCTCACTTGCTCATGATGTCACTGAGCTCATCGAGTCTCTTATGATATATCTCTATCTCTCTATATATATAGCAATCTCTCTCTACTGTTATCTCCCTCTCCTCTCTCTCGATAATCTCTCTCTCTCTCTTTTTCTCTCTCTCTCTCTCTCTCTCTCTCTCTCTCTCTCTCTCTCAACATGCAGTATAACCTGAATATAGCTGTATTTGCTTTATACAGATACCTGGACATATTAGGAATAGTCATACATTTTAGGGCTTCTGCGATATCTTTGTCATAATAATAATAATAATAATAATAATAATAATAATAATAATAATAATAATAATAATAATAAGTTTTTCAGCTTTACATTTCTAGATTTTCATCTCATGCTTTCTGAACGAACTCCTAAACTTCTTTTAGAATTAACTTTGAGCTAAGAGCAAATAAGCCTCTTATAATAAATGCAGCAAAGACGAGTGCACCGACATGTCACTTTCTTTCAATCTCTGTTGTAATAACAGAACCAGACAGGTGTGGTGACGTGAGGGTGGAGTGAAGGCACCTGCATTCCACACATGTTTATAATTCCGCATTAACGGAGAGACTTCACTTCTTTGGTTTTGTTTTGTGATGGAAAATCTGTCCCAAAGATACATTTTCTACTTTGTCTTAGCTGAATATTTGACTTGGTTATTTTTTATTTCACAGAACTCACTGTCTAAAACATTACACAAAAAAAAAAATTGGCGAGTAAATAAATAATAAATAAGATGAACCCTGATAAAGGTAATGTACTTAAAGCTTAGGGGTTTTACTTCACCTAATACTCCCTCCTGTATATAAGATGATTAGCATGCAGCAATGCAATGCTAATTTATGCTGAAACGAAAGCAGCAGCTCATTGCGTCACTATTTTACATATATGCAGAACCTGCCCCGGTCACTGCTTTATTTGCATTGTGCTTATCAACACTGAACGAGTGTTTAGAAGAACGTCATTTCGAGTTAAACCTAAACGAACGTGTGTTAGATGATTCATGGTGCTAATCTGGTTTCGTGCCGCTGCTCGAGTCTGTGTTATTACACAAGCCCGGGACTTTAGAGATAAGAAAGTTGCATCGTCACAACCGTGTTGCATCATCTACAAGTAAACATTCAGTTTGACTAATGATCCTCAAGCATTGCTGTTTAACATGTTAACCTTCTGTATTTATTTATTTATTTATTTGTTTGTTTGTTTGTTTGTTTATTTATTTATTTGTTTGCATGAATTCTGATTTTTTTGCTGTATTTTTCCTCGTATCTTACATCAGCGTTGTATTTATGTAGCTTGTTCATTAAAACTTTTCTGTCAATTGATATATTTTTACAAGAACAATTATAAATTCTGATATTAAGCAGATTGTTTTGAATTGATGTTAAGAATAAAAAAAAAACAACAACAAACCCCCCCCTAATTTTCAGTGTTCATTTATTTTGTAGAGGTAAAATAAAAATATCAATGAAAATATTTGCATATAAAAAAATCACAAACCATCACTAGAAATTGTCGATTTCAATAAATCTCTTTTTACTGAATCTTTAAAAAGGTTTTTTTTTTCAAGAATTTTTCAAGTATTTTTCACTGGTAATTTAAAATATTTTGAAGTTCGTAATAAATCTTCTGACATCATGGAGCTTTTTGTCGATACAGTACAGATAGTAAGAATATCTTTCAATCTTATCTTATCTATCGCTTCCCTTTGAACTCACCATATTTAAAAAAATAAAATAATTTTATTCTTCTTTTATTGTGAATTTATTTAGTTTATTTTGCAGATCTTAAAAATATCGCTGAGCTCAATTTTTCGTATTAAAAATAAAAACAGTGATTCAACAAAACTTTGATTCGACAGAACATATACGTGTGTGTGTGTGCGTGTGTGTGTGTGTGTGTGTGTTAACGAAGTGTATTTTTAAACGTGGAAGTACCACTGTTTTATTAGTGATACATTTACTATACATTGTCATGCCTAGAAATGTACATAAGTATCATGTAATAATTTTTTGTTCCTCTCACTCCTTCTCCCACTCTACAGCGTGTTACCGTTCAAGATGAGTCGCCCACGTGTGGACTCGGAGGAGTCGCTGACGCCCGATGATGAGGTGATGCCATACAGCGATGACGAGACTGATGACGAGAGAGAGCCCGAGGAAGTAGAGGTGCAGCAGCCGGCCGTCCCGGCACCAGAACCCGGTTAGTCTCTGTTTCTTTCGAGAAGGAATCAGACTTAATCTGATTTTACAGCTATTATTCATGGTGTAGACACCAAAAGTGGTTCGCAGAGCTTTCAGATCCCAAAAAGGTCCAAATTTAACCGAGCGTTTTTATACAAATTCAAGTTTCGTTACCGTGGGGACGTCAGAATTAGTCATTTATGACAGAATCATTGTTTTCAGCATATAATAATCACCAAGAATGACCGGGTCATGTTTACCGTTTACACTTGTTGTTCTCTCTTCTTGTGTAGTAGAAGCCGGATGGAAGGTCAAAGTAAATGACAGAGATTACTGCAAACTTCCAGAATTCCAGAAGAAGACATTTCTGTGCTTCAAGAAGAGCAAGTACTCTGTAAGTGCACACATGAGGGTGGGTTAAAACGTAAGCTGTAGAGGAGAGGAGCATAGAGAAGTGGAGAGGAGTGAAAAGGAGCATAGCAGAGTGGAGAGGAGCATAGAGGAGAGGAGCATAGAGAAGTGGAGAGGAGCATAGAGGAGAGGAGCATAGAGAAGTGGAGAGGAGCATAGAGGAGTGGAGAGGAGCATAGAGGAGAGGAGCATAGAGAAGTGGAGAGGAGTGAAAAGGAGCATAGCAGAGTGGAGAGGAGCATAGAGGAGAGGAGCATAGAGAAGTGGAGAGGAGCATAGAGGAGAGGAGCATAGAGAAGTGGAGAGGAGTGGAGAGGAGCATAGAGGAGTGGCGAGGAGCATAGAGGAGTGCAGAGTGGAGAGGAGTGGAGAGGAGCATAGAGAAGTGGAGAGGAGTGGAGAGGAGCATAGAGGAGTGGAGAGGAGCATAGAGGAGAGGAGCATAGAGAAGTGGAGAGGAGCATAGAGGAGTGGCGAGGAGTGAAGAGGAGCATCGAGGAGTGGAGCGAAGAGGAGTGGTGAGGAGCATAGAGGAGTGGAGAGGAGTGAAGAGGAGTGGAGAGGAGTGGTGAGGAGCATAGAGGAGTGGAGAGGAGTGAAGAGGAGCATAGAGGAGTGGAGAGGAGTGAAAAGGAGCATAGCAGAGTGGAGAGGAGCATAGAGGAGAGGAGCATAGAGAAGTGGAGAGGAGCATAGAGGAGAGGAGCTTAGAGAAGTGGAGAGGAGCATAGAGGAGAGGAGCTTAGAGAAGTGGAGAGGAGTGAAGAGGAGCATAGAGGAGTGGAGCGAAGAGGAGTGGAGAGGAGTGGTGAGGTGAGGAGCATAGAGGAGTGAAGAGGAGCATAGAGGAGAGGAGCATAGAGAAGTGGAGAGGAGCATAGAGGAGAGGAGCTTAGAGAAGTGGAGAGGAGTGAAGAGGAGCGAAGAGGAGTGGAGAGGAGTGGTGAGGTGAGGAGCATAGAGGAGTGAAGAGGAGCATAGAGGAGAGGAGCATAGAGAAGTGGAGAGGAGCATAGAGGAGAGGAGCTTAGAGAAGTGGAGAGGAGTGAAGAGGAGTGGAGAGGAGTGGTGAGGTGAGGAGCATAGAGGAGTGAAGAGGAGCATAGAGGAGAGGAGCATAGAGAAGTGGAGAGGAGCATAGAGGAGAGGAGCTTAGAGAAGTGGAGAGGAGTGAAGAGGAGCGAAGAGGAGTGGAGAGGAGTGGTGAGGTGAGGAGCATAGAGGAGTGAAGAGGAGCATAGAGGAGAGGAGCATAGAGAAGTGGAGAGGAGCATAGAGGAGAGGAGCTTAGAGAAGTGGAGAGGAGTGAAGAGGAGTGGAGAGGAGTGGTGAGGTGAGGAGCATAGAGGAGTGAAGAGGAGCATAGAGGAGTGGAGCGGTGAGGAGTGATGAGGAGCATAGAGGAGTGGAGCGGTGAGGAGTGGTGAGGAGCATAGAGGAGTGGAGCGGTGAGGAGTGGTGAGGAGCATAGAGGAGTGGAGCAGTGAGGAGTGCAGAGGAGCATAGAGGAGTGCAGAGGAGCATAGAGGAGTGCAGAGGAGTGGCGAGGAGTGAAGAGGAGCATAGAGGAGTGCAGAGGAGCATAGAGGAGTGCAGAGGAGTGGCGAGGAGTGAAGAGGAGTGCAGAGGAGCATAGAGGAGTGGCGAGGAGCATAGAGGAGTGCAGAGGAGCATAGAGGAGTGCAGAGGAGCATAGAGGAGTGCAGAGGAGTGAAGAGGAGTGCAGAGGAGCATAGAGGAGTGGCGAGGAGCATAGAGGAGTGCAGAGGAGCATAGAGGAGTGGCGAGGAGCATAGAGGAGTGCAGAGGAGTGGCGAGGAGAAATGTGACAAATAATGTTCCTTTATACTGTAATAAAACACGGACACAGCAGCACTGATTTTGAAACAGGTGCCAGTCCTATTTAGGCAAAGAAGAATAATTACATTCTAATGTTCAATACACAACTGGGATTAATGAGTAATCCTTGTACTTTCATATAGTAATGGATTTTGTGTCTCTGGAGATAAACGATGTAAATGCAGACAGGGAGTGATTATTTTAGGCTTCTGCTTCCTGTTTAACTGGTTCGGTTTATCATTTCCTTGATCGCTGTCTGCCCTAAAAATCCCGCTGACAGTAAAGTCACTCTGACTCAGCGCTATCAGGAAGACTCCAAGCACTTTTTGTCCTTTATGTTGACTGAATTATGCAAATCGAATTCGTACACAAGCTCAAGTTCATGAGAGAAAAACATCTTTGTGACGTCCGTGTCATTTATTTTTCAGGGAAATGGAATCAGGACCTATAAATACAACGTCATCACCTTCCTGCCCCTGAACCTATTAGAGCAGTTTAAAAGAGCCGCCAACTTTTACTTCCTCATCTTGCTGATCCTGCAGGTATGAAGCCAGTCCATACTTAACATTTCTTTGTTTTGTTTTGTTTTTGTTTTTTTTAACGCAGAACAAATAGCCTTTAATTATAAGTGACAGAGGCAGAGAAATGAACTAGTCAAAAGCCCCGTTCACACGGCAGGTAAAAGTGGCCCAAATCTGGCCCAGATCTGATTTTTTCTAATCCGATTCAGACCACTTCCATATGTGGTCCTGAATCAGAGACCCAAATCTGATTTTTTCCAATGTGGCCGCAGTGTGAACGACCAAGCCGGATTTGATGCGACTTTTACGCCGATCTACATCGACGTTCGACACAATTATGCGCCGGCGAGTACGCACATGAACATGACCACGCCTACAAAATGGATCAAATAATCAAAAGTCTCCCTCGACGTCCGAAGATTTTCAAGACGCCGCGTCTCTGTGCCGCCATAACACACACATTTAGAAAAAAAAAAGCGAAAACGCTTACTTCCTCCATAACCTCGGCGACTTTAGCGCGACGGCGTGCTGCGTGTGACGTCATCGCTATCGTCCGTTTACACAGGCGGGTCAGTTCGGAACAGCAAACAGTTCACACCTGTATCTGATATCGGCCACATTTTAAAAGGTAATGTGAACAGCCAAACAAAAAAAATCAGATCTGAGCAAAATATCCGAATTGAGCGTTAGGACTCGCAGCGCGAAGTAAAAGTGTCCAATCATAAACATGTCCAAGTCCTTAAAATATTTTACATCCTATTAGAAGTCGATTTCTCAGACTTTCTCAAATTCACACTCAACTTGGGTTGCATAGGTTAAGACTTAGCAGTTTTTTCTACGAATAGAACAAATCACGTCACCTTCCTTTGTTGGAATTTAAATGGATTCTTAATAAAATCGACTCAAAGAAACTTTAACGAAATGACGGATAAAGTCCGTAGAATAATTGATAGAGAAGTAATTGTCTAAGAGTAGAAGTATCGCCGGAAGAATCGACGTCCAATGGCTATATCGGTGATGCCGGCTAATGAAGGGATTTCTGATTGTACTGTAAATTAAATTCACCTTTGAACAAAAACATCCGTATCACATCGTTTTTTTTTTGTTTTAAACAGATCATTCCCCAAATCTCTACGCTGCCCTGGTATACCACCTTAGTGCCTCTGGTGCTGGTGCTCGGCATCACCGCCATCAAAGATCTGATGGATGACCTGGTATGTAAAAACGCCCACATGTCTTTTTATATATCGATAAAGAGGGTTTACACCCAAGCGACGAACCGTGAAACTTCGGCGAGTTTTAATGTGAAGGTCTGTGTTTTGCTCACAGGCTCGCCACAGGTTGGATAAAGAGATCAACAACAGGAAGTGTGAGGTGCTTCTTAACGGCAGGTTGGTGACTTAAGAATCACAAGAACGATGAAGCTCCAGAACGTTCGGCTTTCTGCGCATGTGTTAAAGCCGTGTTATTTCACTCCAGCTTTCAGGAGACCAAGTGGATGGACATTCAAGTTGGTGACGTGGTCCGATTGAAGAAAAACGACTTCATTCCTGTAAGACACTTTGTTCACTATACGAGTCGTAGGATCCGGCGAAACCTGTTTTTTTTTTTTTTTTTTATCTCAAATTCCAACAGTTTGTTTGTGTTTTTTTTTTTTTAGGTTTTTTTTTAGCCCACATTTTCTTTGATTCTACATCTATTTGCTTGTTTCATCCATGGTTTCATTTTACATTCCTTTCATTTACCTCGTGTAGGCCGACATTTTGTTATTGTCCAGCTCTGAGCCAAACAGCCTGTGTTATGTAGAGACGGCAGAACTGGATGGGTAAGAACCTCTGCTTATGTTCATTTCTCTTTGCAATCCATCATTTTTCCTTTGTTTACAATTTAAAATTTAAAGTGTTATTATTAATCCCCCAAAATACACGTCGTCTCAGAGATATTTTGTCGTTCTCGTTTGCGGTGAGAAAACAAGTGAAATTTAAAAACAGCTCCTTAAAAAATGACTCTCAAGTACGATTCTCTTAAAATCCCTCAGAACAACTCAGACTTTTATAAGATCAAATCTGTTAAGAACAACTCTGACTCTGATAAAGACTGTTCTGACTCTGATAAGACCGTTCTGACTCTGTTAAGAGCAGTTCTGACTCTGATAAGACCGTTCTGACTCTGTTAAGAGCAGCTCTGACTCTGTTAAGAGCAGCTCTGACTCTGTAAAGACAGTTCTGACTCTGTTAAGTGCAGCTCTGACTCTGTAAAGACCGTTCTGACTCTGTTAACGACCGTTCTGACTCTGTTAACGACCGTTCCGACTCCGTTAACGACCGTTCCGACTCCGTTAACGACCGTTCCGACTCCGTTAACGACCGTTCCGACTCCGTTAACGACCGTTCCGACTCTGTTAACGACCGTTCCGACTCCGTTAACGACCGTTCCGACTCCGTTAATGACCGTTCCGACTCCATTAACGACCGTTCTGACTCCGATAAAGAAAGTTCTGTCTCTGATAAAGACAGTTCTGTCTCTGTTAAGAACAGCTCTGACTCTGATAAAGACCGTTCTGACTCTGATAAAGACAGTTCTGACTCTGTTAAAGACAGTTCTGACTCTGTTAAAGACAGTTCTGACTCTGTTAAAGACAGTTCTGACTCTGTTAAAGACAGTTCTGACTCTGTTAAAGACAGTTCTGACTCCGTTAAAGAATGTTCTGACTCCGTTATAAGAACAGCCCCGACTCCGTTATAAGAACAGCCCCGACTCCGTTATAAGAACAGCCCCGACTCCGTTATAAGAACAGCCCCGACTCCGTTATAAGAACAGCCCCGACTCCGTTATAAGAACAGCCCCGACTCCGTTATAAGAACAGCCCCGACTCCGTTATAAGAACAGCCCCGACTCCGTTATAAGAACAGCCCCGACTCTATTATAAGAACAGCCCCGACTCTGTTATAAGAACAGCCCCGACTCTGTTATAAGAACAGCCCCGACTCTGTTATAAGAACAGCCCCGACTCTGTTATAAGAACAGCCCCGACTCTGTTATAAGAACAGCCCCGACTCTGTTATAAGAACAGCCCCGACTCTGTTATAAGAACAGCCCCGACTCTGTTATAAGAACAGCGCCGCCTTCGTTAAGAACAGCCCTGCCTCCGTTAAGAACAGCGCCGCCTCCGTTAAGAACAGCTTCGACTCCGTTAAGAACAGCCCCGACTCAGTTAAGAACAGCCCCGCCTCCGTTAAGAACAGCGCCGCCTCCGTTAAGAACAGCGCCGCCTCCGTTAAGAACAGCCCCGCCTCCGTTAAGAACGACTCTGTTAAGAAATAAACCCTGGCTCAATTAACAATGTATGTAATGTTAATGATGTCATCATTAGAAACATGTCTTTTTAAAAAACGACTCCTTTAAGAATGACTCTGACTTTACGTTGAGTCAGACTCCCATTAAGTTTAGCTCAGATTCTGTTGAATCAGAAAGAAACGAGTCAGAATTAAGAATGTTGATACCCTGACAACGGTGTACCCTTTAAACAATGACTGTTACTGCTGTACCACCGCTATACCACATTAATAACACATTAATGTCATAGAGAATATAAAGAATTACTATGATCTATCATTTATGCATTATGTCACTTAAACAGAACACTGCTGTGCCGTGATGGTGTTTAGGATCCGTCCGATGTTGGCCAAATGGACAAATGTTTGATTTGAGGGCGTGTTAAACACTTAATACAGAACAAGATGCACGTCACTGCTCTGTTTATGCTTTTAGAAATACATTTGTGCTAAAAGGGGAGACTTCCTGTTTAATACTAGACAAAATAAAGACACCTAGAACATTAAAGGAAGTGTGTGTGTATATATGACATAATATATAGTTGTAATATAAATTATTATAAATTCCATCAACGTTCTAGGTGACTATTTTGTAGAGAGAGAGAAAGAGAGAGAGAGAGAGAGAGAGAGAGAGAGAGAGAGAGAGAGAGAGAGAGAGAGAGAAGTACAGAGTCAAGAGTCAAGTAGCTTTTCTCATCTTCGAAGATGAGGGAGAGAGAGAGAGAGAGAAATACAGAGAGAGAGAGAGAAATACAGAGAGAGAGAGAGAGAGAGAGAGAGAGAGAGAGAGAGAGAAATACAGAGTCAAGAATCAAGTAGCTTTTCTCATCTTCGAAGATGAGAGAGAGAGAGAGAGAGAAATCAAGAGTCAAGTCAAGAGTCAAGTCAAGAGTCAAGTCAAGAGTCAAGTCAAGAGTCAAGTAGCTTTTCTCATCTTCGAAGATGAGAGAGAGAGAGAGAGAGAAATACACGGAGAGAGAGAGAGATACTGAGAGAGAGAAATACACGGAGAGAGAGAGAGAGAGAGAGAGAGAGAGAGAGAGAGAGAGAGAGAGAGAGAGAGAGAGAGATACTGAGAGAGAGAAATACACGGGGAGAGAGAGAGAGAGAGAGAGAGAAATACACAGAGAGAGAGAGAGAGAGAGAGAGAGAGAGAGAGAGAGAGAGAGAGAGAGAGAGAAATAAAGACGGAGAGAGTTAAACCCAGTATATGAACATGTATTAGTTTAGCTTTAATAATGCTGTTTAAACAGAACACACATGTATGCTCACACTGATCTTGGACAAATTGACAAATGTTTGATTTGAGGGTGTTTTAAATACCCGACAAGGGAGAAAATTACGACACAAGTCTCTGTTGTTTTTTTCCCTACCTTTTAAACACGGGATGTTTTCAGTATAAAATTTCACCGTTCCATTCCGCTGCGTGCAAACCCGAACAGTCAATATTGGCTCTGTTTGATCGGCCCATCTTCGGTTTCATCGATTAGACAAAAGCTCATTTCTGCATACATAACCTTTAATTGACAACCCGGGCAGCCGCAGCTCGATGTCGTCATGCTTCAGACAACAACACGACCGGACAAAATAAACGAAAACGGCGCTGCCGTGCAAAACCGATCCTGTTTACAGAGAATAAAAGGAAAGAATCTGGGGCGTACGGTCGAGTAAATTCATCGCACTGTTCTGTTGTGGAATTTTTGCTTTTTTTTGTTTTCAAATGTAGGTTTTTTTTTCTCTCCCTAGTGAGACGAATCTGAAGTTTAAGATGGGTTTAAAGGTGACTCATGAGACGCTGCAGGAGGACAGACAGCTGGCAGAGTTTGACGGTAAACACCTGAGAGCACCTTAATGTTACTAGATTCATTTCTATTACCGTAGAGTAAAAACCCTGTTGTGTCAGTGTGTGACCTCGCTGGAATTGTTTACGGAAAGGTTTATACAAAAACAGGGGTAAGGACATGTAAGTAGTCTTTGCCACATAAAGTGCAACTGTGCAACCTGGTGCAAACAGTGCAGGACAAGACAAACAAGACAGTGCAGGACAAAAGACAGTGCAGATATAAAGTTACAAGACAGTACAAAAAAATGCAATACACAAAAGACAATAAACAGTAACAGAAACAGCGCCGACCGACCGGTGTACAGTATATACTGTGTGTTCAAACAATATCTCGTGCAGTAACATTAGAAAGAACACAGTTTCTTCGCAGCAGGTCCTTTGGATAATATATAGAGTTGTGCAAAAAACAGCAAATGACTGAAATGTTGTATAGTATCTGTGAAATGGCTGAGATATTATACAATATGTGCAAAAACAGCTGAAATGTTGGACAGTATGTGCAAAAGTGTGTGTGTTTTGTGAGGGTCTGTGCAGTCCATACAGATGATGTGTGTGTGTGTGTGTGTATGTTGTGCTCAGTATAGTACAGTTCAGTTATAGAAGTCTGATGGCTTGTGGGAAGAAACTGTTACGCAGTCTGGTCGCGAGAGCCCGGATGCTCCGGTACCTTTTTCCAGACGGCACTCTATCTCTAAAGTGTCATTGTCTCGCTTCTGTCCTTCGCATCTCTCTTGCAGCCATGATCATTTGCGAGGAACCGAATAATCGCTTGGATAAGTTCACAGGCACGATGAGATGGAGGAAGGAGGAATACCCACTAGATCTGGATAACATGCTGCTCAGAGGCTGCACGATCCGGAACACGGAGGAATGCCGCGGAATCGTCATATTCGCAGGTTCGGGTAACTTACACTATTCACGATGTTTAAACATTCTAAGGCTAAGTTGTACCTAGATAAACTTGTGTCTTATTCCTTACGCAGGAGCTGATACTAAGATTATGAGGAACGGCGGAAAGACCAGGTTCAAACGCACCAAGATAGACAACCTTATGAATTACATGGTGTACACGGTAAGACGTCGTAACAAACGAATGAGCACAAGCTCATGTTTTTTTTTTTCTGTGCTGATTAATGATCAGAGAGTCTGGGCTGTGTGTAGATCTTCGTGATGCTGATCCTGATATGCGCCGGCTTGGCGATCGGACACACGTTTTGGTACGAGGCCATCGGCGGTAAGGCCTGGTATCTGTACGATGGGCAAAGCCAGACGTCCTCCTACAGAGGCTTCCTCACTTTCTGGGGCTACATCATTGTCCTCAACACCATGGTCCCCATCTCCCTCTATGTTAGGTAGATACATTTAAATCTGTCTTTTTAACTTCTACATGTGAAATGGAAGAAGAAATACATCAGTATGGCTTATAACTGCAGTATTAGTCCACGCTGAACACTGCTGAATTCTTCACCGCCTCCTACGTATGTGACACAGAGTTTTAGCAGAAGTTTGATTTGACCTTAATAAATTCAACTTTTATGAAGATAAATAATAAAGTACAGAGATTGCAGATTAATGCAGATTAATAAAGGTGTGATGGTGCTTAGAGAAGGTTAAACATAAATTAATTAATAAATAAAAACATGTAAACCTTTTGTTGATTGTTTTCTTATAACGTCACACGCCGATGGTTATTATTACTTACACTTTACTGAGCTTTAGCTTCTGACATTCATCATTAGCTCTCATTTTTCTCTCTCTCTCTCCCTCTCTCTTTCTCTCTTGCTCTCATCCCTCTCTCATGTGCCCCCTCTTTCCCTCACCATCTCTCTCTCTCTCTCTCTCTCTCTCTCTCTCTCTCTCTCTCTCTCTCCCCTGCTCTCTCCCTCGCTCTCTTTCTCTCTCAGTGTGGAGGTGATTCGTCTGGGCCAGAGTAAGTTTATAAACTGGGATCTCCAGATGTACTACGCTGAGAAGGACACTCCAGCCAAAGCTCGCACCACCACCCTGAACGAGCAACTCGGCCAGATCGAGTACATCTTCTCGGACAAGACGGGCACTCTGACACAAAACATCATGGCCTTCAAGAAGTGCACCATCAGCGGGAAAACATATGGTACGAGTGTCACAGCGTCGTGTAATGTGTGAGAGAGTGTGTGAGAGCGAGAGTGTGTGAGAGCGAGAGTGTGTGAGAGCGAGAGTGTGTGAGAGCGAGAGAGTGTGTGAGAGCGAGAGCGTGTGTGAGAGCGAGAGCGTGTGTGAGAGCGAGAGCGTGTGTGAGAGCGAGAGCGTGTGTGAGAGCGAGAGCGTGTGTGAGAGCGAGAGCGTGTGTGAGAGCGAGAGAGCGTGTGTGAGAGCGAGAGAGCGTGTGAGAGCGAGAGCGTGTGAGAGCGAGAGCGTGTGAGAGCGAGAGCGTGTGAGAGCGAGAGAGCGTGTGTGAGAGCGAGAGAGCGTGTGTGAGAGCGAGAGCGTGTGTGAGAGCGAGAGCGTGTGAGAGCGAGAGCGTGTGAGAGCGAGAGCGTGTGAGAGCGAGAGAGCGTGTGAGAGCGAGAGAGCGTGTGAGAGCGAGAGAGTGTGTGAGAGCGAGAGAGTGTGTGAGAGCGAGAGAGTGTGTGAGAGTGCGTGTGAGAGAGCGAGAGTGTGTGAGAGCGAGAGTGTGTGAGAGCGAGAGTGTGTGAGAGCGAGAGTGTGTGAGAGCGAGAGTGTGTGAGAGCGAGAGTGTGAGAGCGAGAGTGTGTGAGAGCGAGAGTGTGTGAGAGCGAGAGCGTGTGAGAGCGAGAGCGTGTGTGAGAGCGAGAGCGTGTGAGAGCGAGAGCGTGTGTGAGAGCGAGAGAGTGTGTGAGAGCGAGAGCGTGTGTGAGAGCGAGAGTGTGTGAGCGTGTGTGTGTGTATGATAATAATAATGTAGTTATTTCTCCAGTATCTCAGCACCCTGATTATTTTTCTACAGGAACACATCACTTATTATTCTTTCCTTTGAGTTTTATGCAATAACTTTCGTCCTTTCGTCCCATCTACAGGAAATCCGACAAACAAAGACGGTGTCCCCCAGGATCGTCCAAATGTACTGAGCATCTCCTTACTTTCCTAACACTGCATACACCCAAGTGATGAACCTTTTACATTGCACTACAGCCCTAAAGTGTTTTGGTGGCCTCTGACTTATTAAATTCTCCCTCTGCAGCCGGTTGACTTCAGCTGGAACAAGTACGTCGACAGAAAGTTCCAGTTCACCGACAGTCACCTCGTTTCCCTCATCTGCTCCAAAAGCGACCCAGACATGCTGGAGTTCTTCAAGCTGCTCTCGCTCTGCCATACTGTTATGGCGGAGTGGAAGGATGGTGAGAGCGTCTAACTTTATTACAGTGAAACCCGTCAGTAACGTTTTCCATCAGATCGTATGATCACGTGACGCGTCGGATCGTAACGATCGCCGTGTTCCTCCTCAGGTGAACTGGTGTACCAGGCTGCGTCTCCAGACGAAGGCGCTTTGGTCACAGCGGCTCGCTGCTTCGGCTTTGTGTTCCTGTCACGCACGCAGGACACCATCACCATCAGCGAGATGGGTAAAGAGGCCACGTACAAGATGCTCGCTCTCCTCGACTTCAACAGCGACCGGAAACGCATGTCTGTTGTCTGTGAGTGCTTTTTTTTTTTTTCCTTCTTCTTCTTCTTCCAACGGCGCTCACAACATAAACTTAATAATGTCGGCCATTTGTGTACAAAACGTGTCGGTTTTCGACACCCAGGGTCCGTTCTGCTCTGTCGAATCTTTTGCATACTGACCTGCTGGCATGATTTGGCTTGCCAGGCTTATTTGCTTTGAAGCCAAAGTATTTTCACAGCACTTGTGCTGTTGCCCTTATGAACCCACACCAGCCAAAACCACTCGCTGTGACTTTAAATCACTGTATTCCTGATTCTTGTGATTGGTCAAAATGTGCTCCTTTATATTATAAAGGACTCGGATCGGTACGTCGTCGTTTCTATGGTAACGGCCTGCGTCGACTTTGACCGCGATCCCTTTACTTAAGCGGGAAAAAAAGGTGTGTGTTTGTTGATATGCTGTTTTCTGCGTGTACGGAAGGTGTCTCCGGCGTCGAGGGTGTCTCCACTGATCTCTCTCAGGTTCTCGCTCGGGCAAACGGGGAGCTTGTAGTTTCCATCTTATTTAAATAGAGAGAAATAAATAGAAGGCGATAGAGAGAAAAGGAGGCTAGAAGAGGGAATGAGCGCTTGTATCGGCTATGATGTAAGTTCTAACTGGAGGTAATAAACGGAATAAAAAGAAGCAGAATTTGTCATTCATCAATAAATAAAAATTCGTAGCTTTCGCAGATTTCTGTGGTATAAGAGGAACTGCTTCAAGAGTTTTAGGAAAATCAACATCAACGACGTGGGACACTGTGGCTTAGTGGTTAGCACGTTCGCCTCACACCTCCAGGGTTGGGGGTTCGATTCCCGCCTCCGCCTTGTGTGTGTGTGTGTGTGTGTGGAGTTTGCATGTTCTCCCCGTGCCTCGGGGGTTTCCTCCGGGTACTCCGGTTTCCTCCCGGTCCAAAGACATGCATGGTAGGTTGATTGGCATCTCTGGAAAATTGTCCATAGTGTGTGAGTGAATGAGAGTGTGTGTGTGTGCCCTGTGATGGGTTGGCACTCCGTCCAGGGCGTATCCTGCCTCGATGCCCGATGACGCCTGAGATAGGCACAGGCTCCCCGTGACCCGAGAAATTCGGATAAGCGGTAGAAGATGAATGAATGAATGAATGAACATCAACAACATTGCTGTGTATGAAAAATGTCCCTAATTTTGTTTTAATGCTCTAGAATAACTCTTGTGGTTTTTTTTTTTTTTTCTGTTCAGTGCGGCTTCCTGACGGACGAATCCGGCTGTATTGTAAAGGAGCCGATACGGTGATCTACCAGCGCCTCAGTCCTTCCACCCTGCACCGAGACACCACAGAAACGGCTCTGGAAGTGAGTCTGATCCCATATTTCTTTTATACGACATATCCGATAATACAAAAGTTGACATATCAGGTCAGGGATGATGATGGCTACAAATCCGGTCTATAGGATCATCGACGAATTTTTCTGCAGATCTCGAGACACGCAAGTCTGAGTTTTGAAATTGACCTGCCGTCATCTATTTTGTAGGGTTTCGCCAACGAGACTCTGAGGACGTTGTGTCTGTGTTATAAAGACATCACCGAAGAAGAGTTTGAATCGTGGGCTCAGAAACACAAGGAGGCCAGCGTGTCCATGGCTGACAGGGAAGCGGCTCTGGATGAAGTGTACGAGCTCATCGAGACAGACCTGATGGTAAATAACGTTGCTTTGAAGTTTTGAAGCTATTTATTCCGTGCATCGCTTTATTTTCCACCATGTTCTCATGACACCGAGGTGTGCGTTCGTTTACTTAGGTCACGAGGCGTAACGATGCCACATAGAAAAGTGAATTTAAAAGCTCACACACAAATAGACAAGACACAGGATTCGATTTGTTTGGTCTCTTTGTTCGTATAGATGATCGGTGCGACAGCCATCGAAGACAAGCTGCAAGATGGAGTCCCCGAGACCATCGCCAACCTGGCCAGGGCACAGATCAAAATCTGGGTTCTAACTGGGGACAAGAAAGGTTTGTTGTCCAGCTGAGAGGACATTCGTGGACAGTGTTTGTAGTTTAGCGTGTTGTGTAATGAGCGTCTGTTGGTTTAACAGAGACCGCTGAGAACATCGGATACGCTTGTGAGCTGCTGACGGGTGACATGAACATTCACTATGGAGAGGACGTGAAGTAAGTCTTTTCTTTTCTGTGTGTGTGAGAGAGAAAAGGAGAGAGAGAGAGAGAGAGAGAGAGAGAGAGGTGTCTTACCTAGCTTACCATTTCTGTCTTTTCGTCCTTATAGTCAGAAGCTTTCAGAGAGACAGGCAAACCGGAGGAACGAGACAGGATCGGCGCGCGCAAAAAAGTCCCAGGAGCCATTTTTCCCTGAACCTGGCAAAAATGCTCTGATTATTACAGGAGGTTGGCTGGTAAGAGGAGAAACTTCATTCAGCATGTCAGAGTTTCTTGTTTATTAGTGACCGAGAGAGAGAGAGAGAGAGAGAGAGAGAGAGACAGACAGACAGAGAGAGAGAGACAGACAGAGAGAGAGAGACAGACAGAGAGAGAGAGAGACAGACAGAGCGGACAGACAGACAGACAGAGCGAGAGAGAGAGACAGACAGAGCGAGAGAGAGAGACAGACAGAGCGAGAGAGAGACAGACAGAGCGAGAGAGAGAGACAGACAGAGCGAGAGAGAGACAGACAGAGCGAGAGAGAGAGACAGACAGAGCGAGAGAGAGAGACAGACAGAGCGAGAGAGAGAGACAGACAGAGCGAGAGAGAGAGACAGGCAGAGCGAGAGAGAGAGAGAGACAGACAGAGCGAGAGAGAGAGAGACAGACAGAGCGAGAGAGAGAGACACAGACAGAGCGAGAGAGAGAGACACAGACAGAGCGAGAGAGAGAGACACAGACAGAGCGAGAGAGAGAGACACAGACAGAGCGAGAGAGAGAGAGACACAGACAGAGCGAGAGAGAGAGACACAGACAGAGCGAGAGAGAGAGAAAGACAGACAGAGCAAGAGAGAGAAAGACCGACAGAGAGCGAGAGAGATAGAGAGCACAAGAGACAGAGAAAGCAACTTTTGCTTTGCTGTCCACAAGAGCGAGAGAGAGAAGGAATGAGACTGAAATGGAGACACTGAAATAGTGACAGAAAGACAGAGGGACAATAGAGCGACAGTCATGGCCGAGAATGAAAGAGATAGAGACGGACAGATAAACAGCTAAAGATAGAGAGAAATAAAGAAAGGTCGATTGAGAGATAGAATTAAAGATGGACAGACAGAGAGAGAGAGAGAGAGAGAGAGAGAGAGAGAGTTACAAATGTGGAAATAAAAAGGTCAGACAGACTGAGAGAAAGACACTAAACTAGCAACTACAAACAAGTATCAACATCAACACTGATCACCATTCTCTCTCTCTCTCTCTCTCTCTCTCTCTCTCTCTCTCTCTCTCTCTCTCTCTCTCTCTGATCTGCAGAACGAGATTCTGTACGAGAAGAAGAAGAAGCGCCGTCGCCTGCGCCTGCGTCGTCTCGGTAAGCGCGTCCCCCCCACCAACCACGAGGACGGCCAACCAATGAACGACTTTGAGAAGGAGACGAGGCAGCGTGACTTTGTGGACATGGCCTGTGAGTGCAGCGCCGTCATCTGCTGCCGTGTCACCCCCAAACAGAAGGCCAACGTGGTGAGCCTGGTGAAGCGCTACAAAAAGGCCGTTACTCTGTCCATCGGTGACGGCGCCAACGACGTCAACATGATAAAGAGTGAGTACGAGCATTTAGGATCTGACGTCAGGTATAAATACCCCGTCTTTTAACACGCCATGCCTTTTCTGTTTGCCGCTGTGCAGCTGCAGACATCGGCGTGGGCATCAGCGGGCAGGAAGGCATGCAGGCAGTGATGTCCAGTGACTTCGCTCTAGCTCAGTTCCGGTACCTCCAGCGCCTCCTGCTGGTGCACGGCCGCTGGTCCTACATCCGCATGTGCAAGTTCTTACGCTTCTTCTTTTTCAAGAACTTCGCCTTCACTCTGGTTCACTTCTGGTACTCGTTCTTCAGTGGATTCTCCGCACAAGTGAGGGACAAATCATTGCACTATCCTGTCACCATCATTCATCGTTTTGTTTTTTTTTTAATCATCATGTCATTTCTGTGTAGAAATGTGTAGAACGTCTATTCGTTTCTTTGACTGTCATTCCGTTATTTGCTAGATTGCCTATGAAGACTGGTTCATCACCCTTTATAACGTGTTGTATAGCAGTTTACCCGTCCTCCTCGTTGGCCTGCTGGATCAGGTGACGTTAACGTTGTCCTGCTTTATCTCACATAAACCTCCTCTGTAAAGGAAGACCTGCGTTCCAACTCGAATATTTCTGTCTCACACGCAGGACGTGAACGACAAACTGAGTCTGCGCTTCCCGAGGTTGTACCTTCCGGGACAGCAAGGGTCTTTGTTTAATTACAGAAACTTCTTCATCAGCCTCTTCAACGGCATCTTCACATCCCTTATCATCTTCTTCATCCCATACGGAGCTTTTCTGCAGACGATGGGTCAGGACGGAGAGGCGCCGTCCGATTATCAGTCCTTGGCTGTGGTCACTTCGTCCTCGCTGATCATGATAGTCAGCCTGCAGGTATCTGATCCTGTGACGCAAATATGTCGAATAGCGGTAAGGTTTGGTTTGTTATTGTTTTTTTTTTCTCTTTGTAACAGATCTCACTGGACACATCTTACTGGACGTTTGTGAACTGCTTCGCTGTCTTGGGCAGTATAGCTATTTACTTCGGCATCATGTTCGACATCCAGAGTGCAGGAATACACGTCATCTTCCCGTCGTACTTCAAATTCACCGGTGTGTAAAACTTCATACCGTTAAATACGACGGCGTATTAAAACGTTCGCCGGCTGTCGGAGAGAAACCGAACGGTTCACGTTGACCTGGACCGTTTGGGTCGTATCGTAAGTGAGGCATGAAACCGCACAAGGCGCGCTGTCGTTATAAACTAATCAACAACATCGTTCTATTTTATTTATTTATTTATTTATTTATTTATTTATCTATCTATCTATCTATCTATCTATCTATCTATCTATCTATCTATCTATCTATCTATCTATTTATTTCTATCTATCTTAACAATTTCCTCTGGCTCTGTTTTAGAAACGTTAACGTATTCAAATGAGCGTCGAAGCTGCAGTTTAAGGAAAATGAAGCACTAATCTGAACAATTCACCGGTGCTGTGGTGTAAAATTAGAATAATATACTGTAGCGGTAGATTCTATTCCTTAATATTTCCCATGTGGGACGATGTGGATGCGAGCCAGAACCGAGGACTGATGATTTATTAACTACATATTTTGCATTAAATATAGGCGTTGGTTAGACCACATTATAAACAGTTCTTTTTTTCCCCCCACACACATACACACACACACAGGTGTTGCCGCTAACGCGCTTCGCCAGCCGTACCTGTGGCTTACCATCATTCTAACAGTGGGCATCAGCCTCCTACCAGCCATCTGTACGCAGTTCCTCTGTAAGACCATCTGGCCAACTGACGGAGACAAGGTACGATTAACTCTTTTTCGGTTCTTAGTTTAAAAAGAACAATCTAGACTTTAGTTTTTGGTTTTTCAACTCAACTCCCATCACCTCGAGCTTTATCGTCATTCTTCCACAAACACGATACCAAAGAAGGAAACGGCGTTACTACGGACCGAGGTGCGTAGTTAGCGAACAACCAGAAACAAACAACAACAGTAAACAATAAACATAAATGAACAGTAAACGTTTAGGCATCATAGAGATATTGTGTGTCAAATATGAGGCAAAGCATGAGGTCAAAATGTCAAGTCAAGTCAAGAAGCTTTTACTGTCGTTTCATCCATATATAGCTGTTACGGTACACAGTGAAATGAGACGACGTTTCTCCAGGATCAGGGTACTACATAAAACACAGACAGAGCTATAAGGATTAGTAAGTTAGTCCTAGATACATGGGGGGGAGGGGGGCTTCAGTGCTCAGTGCGGTGGTGCTAGAGATGATGGTCCCGATCCGGACTGACTGAGGTCTCCCAGTCAGGAAGCCTAGGTCATGTTAAGTAATGTAAAAAAACAAAACCTGTAGCTACAACATACGTTTTGACGTCCAGTCTTTTCCCAGTATTTTCGTTGATGATGATGATGATGATGATGATTTAGTGTTATTAAAAGGATTTTCCACTGTTACAGAGCTTTCTAATGGTTAGTGGTAAAGCTGTAAGTGTTAGTTTTTCAACAAAGCTACAGTAAGACTTGAGTATATAATGCAATTTTTTTTTTTATCATATTAATTTCAGTAGATGAAAAAAGGTGAGGTAGGTGAGCGAACGACTGTGTATGGCTCGTTGATAACAGGAACCGATTAGTTTGAGCGTTCTGCAACATTAAATGCAATTACACACAAACCCAATGCATGACTTTATTTAATTACTTAATTGTTATTGTGTAATAAGTGTAACACTTGCTGTTACTCGTCAAAATAGTTTTGTTTTTCTATTTTTCAGTATTTCCTTCCTTACTCACTGCTTCATGTTGACATTCAACGTAATTCAAAACCGACTATTAGATTAGATTAGATTAGATTCAACTTTATTGTCATTACACAAGTACAAGGCAACGAAATGAAGTATAGGTCTAACCAGAGTGCAATAGCACTACGTACTGTAAGTGCAGGATATACAGTTTGTACAAGATTTAAATGAGTTAAATAAAGTGTTAATATAGATGTCATTTACAGATGTGTGTGTGTGTGTGTGTGTGTGTGTGTGTGTGTGTGTGCTATGAGCATAATATACAGATGAGTATAATTATAACTGAAATTTACAGAAGGATGTAACAAAATATGGCTATTGCTATAAACAGTAATTTACAGATGTGTACGTACTATGAACGTAATATACAGATGAATATATATGTACTAAAAATATAATATGCAGATGTATTAGAGTTTTATTCCGAGTGATTTTAAAATGATTCGTTCCACAATTCTGTGATTTATCGCTCGGATGTAGAAGACGAAGCTTAGGGTGAAAAATCTTGTCGTATTTATTACGTTCTGCTTGGTGTTAAGACGCACAGGTATAAAACGGTAATTTAATAATTCGAGCAACTTCTGTAGGTAAATATTCGACGTTGCTTATCGTTGTTCTGTGCTACATCATGTTTTGTCTGTATTTTGCTTCTCAACCCGTAGGTTCTCAGAAACAAGAAGAAGTACGAGATGGAGGAAGAGGAGAAGAGGAAGGCTCCTACTTTCAAAAGAGGTGCTCGCTCGCGCCGCTCTACGTACGCCTTCTCTCACTCCCAGGGTTACGCCGACCTCATCTCTTCGGGCCGGAGCATCCGGCAGAAGCCACAGAAGCGGCCGGATGTTAGGGAGAGCATCAGGGAGGAACCCATAGCTGAAAACCTCTGAGACCTTTAATCTCGAAATGTTTAGACAGGCAGGAACAACTACATATCTGTCCTGTTTTTAAATATGCAGAGACTGATGATGGAATCACAAGATTTAATTAAGGAAACACTCGCTCAGCTTGGTTTTAATAATTCGGAATGAAAACGGGCGTGACGCCGCCTGCCGTCTGAAGAGATTCCACGTTGTTTTCCTTTTTTTGGCTCTAAAACTGCTAGTCCCAGGACCACTTGATCTGCTCCCTTCTTTCCAGTGAATATGAACCGAGCCCAGGGGAACAGGAGTAGGGAAGGTCACTTAGGGATCGAGGAGCTCTGTAGAGCAGAACGAGCCAGTGTTTCACAAAAAAAAAAAAAAATAAGACCAACTTGGTTTTTAACACTGTGCATGAAAAACTAGATATCTCAGGATTTTATCTTTCCACTTTTTTTTTTTAAGAAGGTGCATTATATAGAAATCCTATAGGTGTCCTGCTCAAACACTTTCATTCGCGTAATGAATTCACTCGACATATTTAAGTGTAAAGACCGACATACGTTATCTTCCTTCGACAACGCTACAAATGTGACTACATACTTTATTTTAAAAAAATAATAAAAAAGCGACTAACACACTATAAGACTATAAGTACAGTCGTTATATTGTGGTAAATGTTCCTACATAATGCACCTTTAAAACCTTATTTAAGGCCCTGAACTCTGCCTCGAACTTCCGAACCCAGGTCATGTTCTGTTACTTTCTCGGTTTTAACGTACTGACCTGCAGCTTCATCGGGGCAGAGAAGGAGCCGGTGGTATAATGTCTCTTAATTTATCTACCTTTGTGAATATTTTTCATCTGTCACATGACTCTCGACTGTAAGGCTTGAATCTTTATCACGTTAACGACTTTGGACTTTGAGCTGCATGATGGATTATACTCAAGAACACTTTTTTTTTTTGGCATTAAGGGATGACTGGGTGTATGTGGGATGCCTTCCAGGTGGAGAACTTCTGAATAATGTTTACACTAATATTATTATTAATTTTTTTTTTTTTGCACTTCCGTCTCCGCTAGTCGGGCAGATCGTCTATGATCAGAACGGTGTCATTTTCTCTGCACACTTTGACTCGTTTTTGTTTGTTTTTTGTTTTTTCCTTGCCTTTTGTGTCAAACATTTCCCATGATTTTCCATACAGCACTAAATTCAGCCATATTCAGATCCAGATATGAAGATCAATTCATTCGGTGAAGGAAGTTCAGAAAAGTGTCTGTTTTTAAACAAACAAACAAAAAAAATGGAGCTGTTACATGGGTAAAGTCAATCTGCCATAATATAACGGATGATTATTGGTTAGGTGTCTTTTTAACATGGCTGTTTCCTGAACAGGAACAAGTGCCAGAACGATCAGCAATGCCAGTGCCTTATGCTTAAAATGAAATAAAATAAACGTTTTACACAATGTTGTTTTTAATGTATTGTAATATACTTTGTACAAATAACTATGAATAAAGGTGCACAAATAACTGTTCATTTGTTTCATTTCGTTTGCATGCTGATTTACATTTAAATCTTTATTCTAGATGTTAATCAAAACATTTCAGTTGCCTCATGAACCTTTCCGATTAAATATAAAAAGCGGTATCGTCGTCGTCCAACATCCAGAGGTTCATCCTGAGGGGAAAAGAAAATGATCTCTCATTATATTTCTCGTTATTCTTTACAGATCTTGTGATCACTGATATTCCAGGTCACTTTGAACATACAAACCCATCTGCATTCTTTATTGAATGTAATTTATTCATTATAACAATGATCTCATGATAATACTGTTATTTGATCTCATGATAATACTGTTATACCCAATTTTTAAATAAAATATGTAGTTTAGTATAAAAAAGTATTGTTTCCTAAAACGAGTTGATCAAATAAATGAATGAATGAATGAATGAATGAATGAATGAATGAATGAATGAAGTTTAATCCTGACTGTAATGTTGGAAAAATCCTATAAAATATCAAATTTAATTAGACACATCCCGGTTTATTTTTTTTTTCTTTACTATTATTTTAGATCTTTATTAATTCCCTAGAACATTTTTTTTAATAATGTAAATTGTTTATTTTACAGTACTAACCTGTCAAATTTGTAGAATAACATCTACGCATGCGCAGAAGGCGCGTAGCGTCAAGTTAGAGACAACTACGTAGTTGCTGCTTCCCTGTTTGTCGTCGGTAAGTCCCGCCTTCTGCGCAACGATTGGCTTACACCTCGTAACTCGAGCTCTAATTGGATGACGAACTTGTATTAGCCAATCAGAGTACGGAAGGCGGGTGTAATCGAAATAAAAATAAGAACGCTTTACGTCCAGGTGTACGGTCGCTGGGCGACGTGGACTGCACGTCAAAGCTGTTAGTTGTGAATGGTGGCTAACGTGTCATGCTAACGTCTTTGGGCTCTTTGATATTCCGTATTTTGACACGTCGACCTGCAGGAAGGATATTTAAGGATATATAACAAGGACCGACATAGACGCCATATTTCTAGGTGAGTAAATTAACGCTTAAAAACTAGTTTAGCCGGCATGCTAAGCTAGGTGGCTATGCTAACTTTGCATCTGCGTAGCTGGAGACCAGGCTAGCTTGTGTGAGGTGTAGCTACGCTAAACGTTTACAATCCCACAGCATCCCTTAACCTCTGACAGTGTAAAATGATACACAAAGAAACAATAACGTCTCTAAATATCGTCTCTCTCTCTCTTGTTGTTTTTAAGCTAACTAGCATCAGGCTAACTAGCTAGCTGTCACTGTCGGTATTCGGTAAGTTTTCAAACTAAAATGACTTCCTGGTGGAAAAGTGTCGCTTTGTTCGAATGCGGCTAAAACTCGACAAGGTGTTAAGAAGGATTTCGCACCGGTGGCTGAGTTTTTTATTATTATTATTAGTGCAGCATCACGACACAAGACGTTTTCGAGCTAGTCGTATTTAGTTGTTAAACAGCCGTGACGTCATCAATGCGCTGCCGCGTCCTCCGTTCTCATTGGTCGATTCGTTTTCTCTTTAAAGTTTGTACAGGTTATTACAGGTAGTTATTAAGTAGTTATTACAGGGATATAAGACTCCTGAGACGCAGTAAACTAAGTCTGTCTGTTTATTGTTTCTGTCTTTAAGGAGCTTATGATATGATATGATATATGGTATGATATGAGAGATTATTTTTTTAAGATTTTGTTTCAATTCAGCAGAATAACCAAGACCAAGAAATCAGGCTTTATGGATCTGGATGTTGTTTACATTCACAGTGATGAACCCTGGTGTTTGTGTCAACAGTGAATCTCAGAGATACAGAGATACTGGTACCATATTTCAGTCTGATCATGTACTTGTATGTTATGGTTAGATTTAGGAGGGGGAGGGAGGGGGGTGGTGTGTGTGTGTGTGTGTGTGTGTGTGTGTGTGTGTGTGTGTGTGTGTGTGTGTGTGTGTGTGTGTGTGTGTCGCATCTCATCTCAGAAATCAGGCCAAAGCCAATAGCGAAGTGAAGTGAAGAGAGGAGACGTAGGCAGGTGAAACGGCGAGCTCATCTGTTTATTCAGACCAGGATGCAAGGTGCGGACGTGCCGAGCAAACACTCAAACCTGTTACACCTTTTTTTATTCAGCCAAACTGCTTTAAGATTGTGTGTGTGTTTAAGGGGTGTGTTTAATGGGTGTGTACCCAGATGCTCACCTGTCTCAGTTTATGTTAAGGAATAACTCAGAGGACGGAAGCATTTAGGTCTAAAGAAACCTCCGCGTGCTGGAGAACTGGCAGTGTGACATCACCACGAGTTCTTCATGACTTTATCACGCGGTTTAAACGGAACGACGGCGCAGAGGCGGTTTTTATGGCACGGTCAAACGCTCAGATTTTTACAGGATACTTGCATGTGATCTCTTGCTGTAAACGTGTGTGAAATCATGTGATGAGCAGATTACAGTTTGGGGGTTAAAAGTATTCACTGATTCAGAGGTTTGGAGATACAGAGGTTTATAGGAGTCTCCACTGCGTCTCCACTGTGAGTGTGAACAGTCAGAGATGGGCTTTCTTGTGCTTGTTTACTGTTCTGTGGTCGTTCTATAATGACGTGACCTGTAACTATAAAGGGATAAAAATTCTTTATTATGTAATATAAATGTGGGAAATTTGTCATAAGAGAAATAAACCACAGCAGATAGTAACTTCACAGTGGTGAGGTTAATGGTGGTGATTTATATTTAGGTTTTATTCCTTACTTATTGCACCGGGAAGTTTGTAATCTGTAAGTCATAGTGTAATATTAACCTCATGTTGTGTGCCTTGTTTCTGCAGGGTTTACAGTGTGATGAATATCTGAGGAAGTGTGTGTGTGTGTGTGTGTGTGTGTGTGTGTGTGTGTGTGTGTGTGTGTGTGTGTGTGTGTGTGTGAGACAGAGTGAGTGCTTGGGGCGATGGGTGCCAACACCAGCCAGGTGAGTGACCTGTCGGAGAGTCCGAGCATCCGCACTCTGATTGGTCCAGAACCCATTACGGAGAACGAGCCCTTCTGGAACCAGCTCATCTCATTCACCTTCACCAGTCCATCCTGCAGGTGAGCACAAGACACACACACACACACACACACACACACACACACACACACACACACACACACAGAGCCTCCAGACTATACCAGTCGTATTTTAGCTCCACCCAAAACACATTACAAGTTTATATATGGCTGTTCTCAACCCCCGCCCTCCCCCCCTTAAGCTCTTAGCTCATCACAGAAAGTTTTCTCACTTGTCACATTTTGTTACGTCTAAATAAATGTCCTGCAGACGACCTGAAAATAAAACACGGTACAATTAAATGGTTCTGAAGTTGACACGATGCACATTTTCCCTTCAATAACATTTTCTTAGTATCCGCCTGGCTCTCAGTGAGCGGTCAATTACATCATTTCCTCTCTCACTGAACTCCCTTTAAGTAGTGTCTGTCAGTTGTGCTCTCTCTCTCTCTCTGTCTCGCTCGCTCTCTCTCTGTCGCTCGCTCTCTCTCTGTCGCTCGCTCTCTCTCTGTCGCTCGCTCTGTCGCTCGCTCTGTCGCTCGCTCTGTCGCTCGCTCTGTCGCTCGCTCTGTCTCTCTCTCTGTCTCTCTCTCTGTCTCTCTCTCTGTCTCTCTGTCTCTCTGTCTCTCTCTCTCTCTCTCTCTCTCTCTCTCTCTCTCTCTCTCTCTCTGTCCCCCCCCCCCTTCATGCCTTTACAGTCACTCATTTAGGATCGAGACTCAGGTCAGAGGAGGTCATCATGTAGCTGTCAGAACTGTCACAGAAAAAGAGCAGAACCCTCTGCTGTAGCAGCTGGTATTTACCCGAACGCCCGCCAGGCCTTTTTTTTTTTTTTTCTTTTTTCTTTTTCTTTTCTCAGATTCGCAAACGCACACATCTACATCTGGGTTGTGACTTACGGTGCATATGACCGTTACGCAGGCGAGGGGAAAATCTACCCCGTTAAACATCCTCGCTCATGGTGTCATAGGGTTCAGTATCAACTACGACACTTCACTTCAGCCGCCAGCTGAGCTCATCCGGGAGGAGCCGCCGGGGCCGGCTGGCGCAGGGCGGACTGGCACGAGCCGGTGGAACACTTTTATTACATACATCATGGGATGAACACAGCAGAGATGCAGTGATTTCTGTATCTCGGGTGATGAAAGCGGAGCCAGAAGGTTAAGAAGGTTCTGAACTTCAAGTAAATTGCATTAATATACTGTTAAGTGACGTGCGCTTTATGCTGGCAGACCGTTACAGAGCCTAGTGTGATCACACCCTGGTGATAACTCACCTCACCACGGAGTAAAGCTACCAGTTACACACTCAATCATACCTGCCAGTCCACCTACTAATATGTTATTAAGTTAATCATCTTAACCCGGAGCTTCCGAGTTGGAGGCGGAAACAGATTTTTTTCAGCTAATTAAGAGAAGGTTCTTGCTCGTCTTCATCTAAACAAAGTGACTTGCACATGATGTCAGAACTCCGATCTCCCAACTTGTAAACGCTGAACTTTTAATGATCTGCTTTTTTTTTTTTTGGTTATCCTGAGGCAGAAAACAGATCACGCTAATTTAAAAGCTGCCCTTCAGCGTTCTTCATTTGCATGCTCTTCCTGATCCAAAGTGACTTTCAGGCTTCAGTAAACCACACAGCGGGGTTTAAACGAGATTTCTTGCACAACACTAAGCTGCATATCGAAACCTTCACGCAAAAACACTAAACGGACGCCAAACGTGTCGTTAATATCCGACGGTCAGATGTGTGAAATCTCCTGAATTCACCTGGTTTCTCTTTCATGCTCGTCGTTTCAGTGCTGATGCTAAGCTCCTGGAGGAGGCCGTCATCCCCCTCGCTAAAACTTTAAGTAAGTCCCGTGTTGTTTTTTATTCGTCTCACTCAGCGGCACAGGGCCGAGAGGTGGGACTGTGTATTAATGATCATGTCACCAATTAATTACGGCATCAAACACTATTCTGGGATTATGTAATAAATCGTTCATTAAGAAATACAGACTTATGCGATTTAAAAAATAAATAAATAAAACCGTTGTAAAAAAACATTTTACAAAAATTATCATAGAAATATCTTTATTATTATTATTATTATTTTATTGTTTTATTGTTATTATTATTATTATTATTATTGTTATTATTATTAAATTATTATTGCTGTTGTTATTACTTTATTAATATAATTATAATTATTATTAGTAGAAGTAATACTTTATTTTAAATAATGATGGTATAGTGGGTCATTTTGGCCTTTTTTTATTGGTAATTTTAACTTTTTTTTTTATTACTTTTTCCTTTTGCATTTTTTTTTCTTCTTCCAGTCAAGAACAATCCTAGATCAGGGAACTTTGGCGCGTTGGTGAGAGTGTTCCTGGGTAGAACCAAAGAGCTGAAGATCTCCACTGAGTGTCAGGAGTGAGTACCCATGCAGAGTTGATCAGTAACTTCTCTATCAATATTTACTTCTAGGTTTTGAGCCAATGATCTTCAATTATTTATTTCCACAAAGAAAAACAAGGTTGGCGTCTAACGAGTAATAATTAAACTTTAACATATGTACACCTTCATATCGTGTGTTGGCTTCATGAGGCATCTTTTAATGCGTGTGTGTGTGTGTGTGTGTGTGTGTGTGTGTGTGTGTGTGTGTGTGTGTGTGTGATTCAGAACTTCCACTAACTCTTCCTGTCTCTCTGCAGTCAGCTGTTCATCTGGCAGGCCCATAATGCTCTGTTCCTGCTGCGCTGCCTGCTCAAAGTCTTCATCAGGGAGATGAATGAAGAGGAGCTGCACTTACAGTTTACCTACCACACGAGGGCGCCAGGATCCTGCGGTAACACACACACAGCTCGTAAAGTCAATTTCTAGGCAGCTTTGTCGGAAATCTTAAAAAAGGAATCAGGAATTCATGGCTTAGTTTGTGTAGATGTGCTGTAGGTTATAGCACTTTTTTTTTTTTTTAAAATAAAC
Source organism: Tachysurus fulvidraco (assembly GCF_022655615.1). Classification (NCBI taxonomy): domain Eukaryota; kingdom Metazoa; phylum Chordata; class Actinopteri; order Siluriformes; family Bagridae; genus Tachysurus; species Tachysurus fulvidraco. The sequence goes on from NC_062538.1 coordinate 20,357,619, forward strand.
ATTAAACATCAGATGTAACGTTACTGTGTAGTTCGATACATCTGCATTCTGATCGGTCAGAAGGTTCAGGTGCGTATGTACTGTTTGTACGCCGGTCAGTTCATGTCGTATATGAGAAGTGCTGAGGAAAAAAAAACCCCGTTAAGTGTTTAATTGCGTGTGTAATGGAATTGTTTCTGTTTTCTTTCTCTCGTTTTTTCCTCCTCCAGACACAAGCAGCGAGGAGCTGATGGAGGAACTGATCTGTAACTTGGTGCATCTCATCGTGGAGGTGCCTCTGCTGTGAGTGATGGCTTCGAGTTTTTTTTATTCCGTTACTTTTTTTTTTAGTCTTTTGTATTGTCTGTGTGTGTCGTGATCTGCCACCAGGTTTTATCTCCTCATGAGTAATGTGTACGGTGGCAGTTTGTGGCATTCTGGGGACACACAGTGTCTCACACGTATGTGAAGGTCAGTGAATAAGTGTGTCCTGAGTCACGCTGTCTGTCTGCCCTCAACACGGTTTGTTTGTTTTTTATAGCCACTGTTTTTAGATTTGAAGTTACTGCGTCACTGAAGTTACATCACTAGATAAAGGAGTTCAGTAATAAGTCTGGAGGCCGGTTGTAACCTGATTATTATTGTTATTAATCATTTTTAACAGTATTACAGTCATAAACTGAATTTATATTTTATCATCAGATACTCAGTAGTTTTTCCCCTAATTTGGTCATTTTGATGATAAAGTGAAAGACTTTAGACCCGTAAAGTCAGTCAGGAACATTGTGTGTCACTATAAGCGTTATCTGCCCTCTTCCACATAAGTGTGTGTGTGTGTGTGTGTGTGTGTGTGTGTGAGAGAGAGTGTGTGTGTGAGAGAGAGAGAGAGTGTGTGTGTGTGTGTGTGTGTGTGTGTGTGTGTGAGAGAGAGAGTGTGTGTGTGTGTGTGTGTGAGAGAGAGAGAGAGAGAGATAGAGTGTGTGTGTTTGTGTGAGAGAGAGAGGGGAGTGTGGTGTGTTGTGAGTCGCTGGTAGTGTGTGACGAGAGAGAGAGAGAGGTGGGTGTGTTACTCCTGGGTAGAGAGAGACGAGAGTGTTGTGTGGTGAGGAGGAGAGAGAGAGAGAGTGTTGGGTAGAGGTGAGACTGAGAGAGAGAGAGGAGGTGCTGTGGTGGGAGAAGAGAGCAGAGGGTGTGGTATTGTGTGCGAGGCGAGAGAGAGGAGAGAGAGAGAGAGAGAGAGAGGGTGGCTCGTGAGAGGTGTGTGTGTGTGTGAGAGAGAGAGAGAGCGAGTGTGTGTGTTTTGGGTGAGAGAGAGTGTGGATGTTGACCGTAGCGGGGAGAGTGGGCTGTGTGTGTGTGAGAGTGTGGCCGGAGGAGGGTGTGGTGAGAGAGGGTGGGTGTGACCACGGAGGCAGACCCGTGTTGGTGTGAGAGTGTGTGTGGGTGGGGGAGAAGTGGTGAGGGGGGTTGTGTGAGAGTGTGTGGAGTGAGGTTGTCCCGGTGTGGGTGTGGTGATGTGTGCAGGGTGCGGGTGGGGGGATGTGGGAGTGGGGGGGGGTGTGTGTGTGTGGAGTGTGGTGTGATGGGCGGTGAGAGGGGTGTCGTGTGTGGAGAGTGTGTGTGTTTGTGTGTGAGAGTGTGTTATGTGTGTGTGAGGCGAGAGTGAGTGGGGGTCGTGTGTGTGAGAGTGGGTGTGGGTGTGTGGGAGAGCGGGTGTGGGGTGGGTGGGGTAGACGAGAAGTGTGTGGGGTGTGTGTGTGTGTGAGATGGGGTGTGGGGTGTGTGTGTGTGTGAGATGGGGTGTGGGGGTGTGTGTTTATGGTGAGAGGTGGGGGGTGGGGGGTGTTTGTGTGGGTGGTGGTGGTGAGAGAGAGTGTGGTGTGTGTGTGTGTGTGATGAGAGAGAGCGTGGTGTGGGTGTTGTGTGAGAGAAGAGTGTGTGTGGTGTGTGTGAGACCGAGAGAGAGGAGCGGGTGTGTTTGTTTTGTGTGTGAGAGAGGAGAGTGTGTGTGTGGGTGTGGGTGTGTGTGTGGTATGTGTTCTATTCTTGTTCGACGATCCTCGCGAGATGAATCTTGTATCTCGTTTGTGTATGTGTGTGAGAGAGAGAGTGTCTGTGTATGTGTGTGTGTGAGCGTCTGTGTGTGTGCGAGAGAGTATGTGCGAGAGTGTGTGTGTGTGTGTGTGTGTGTGTGCGAGAGAGTATGTGAGAGAGAGTGTGTGTGTGTGTGTGTGTGTGTGTGTGTGAGATGGGGTGTGGGGGTGTGTGTGCGCGTGTGTGAGATGTGAGAGGGGGTGTGTGTGAGAGTGTGGTGTGTGTGAGAGTGTGTGTGTGTGAAGAGTGTTGGGTTGGTGGGAGAGCTGTTGGGGGGTGAGAGTCGGTGTGGGTGGAGGGTTGTGTGTGTGTGAGAGTGTGTGTGTGTGAGAGGGTGTGTGCGTGAGAGTGTGTTTGGTGTGTGGTGGGTGTGTGTGTGTTGGTGGTGTGTGGTTGTGTGTGTGATTGTGATGTGGTGCCGAGAGAGTATGTGCGAGAGAGTATGTGCGAGTGTGTGTGTGTGTGTGTGTGTGTGTGCGAGAGAGTGTGAGAGTGTGTGTGTGTGTGTGTGTGTGTGTGTGTGTGTGTGTGTGTGTGTGTGTGTGTGTGAGAGTGTCTTTACATCAGTAAATATATGGTGACGTGAGACTGAGTGTTCTACAGAGTGTCTGTCTGCACCTGTGCTGTTTTATTTCAGTAGACAGAGCAGGCCTAACACACGAGCTCTGTGCAGAGACCTGCGTTTATTCTGCTGTTAAAAACAAAGCACACTTATTACTCAGTGCACGCAGACACGAGCGGAATGTGTTTTATTTACTCTGGCTCCTGCGTATGGAACTCCGCTCCGCCGAGCCGCTCCATTGTTAAAGCGCAGAATGTTATTATTTTCACTCCCTCTTTGTTGACATTTTGCCGATTTCCTAGCTACGTGTCCGAGCGAAAGAATCTTGGGCCGTATTCAAAGGTTGGACACGTTCTGAACACACGGTGCTTTCATTCTCCGTTCTGGCGCAGGTCGTTATGCGGCTTCCGCTTGTTCTCCAGACGGGGATTGTGTTGTCCAGTCGGAATTGGATCAGAACGGACGACAACAATCACCCTGAAGGGAAAGTATTTATTTATAAAGGATGTACGATTCTGTTACACCGTGTGTGTGTTGGTTCTACCCTGTGACCACTAGGGGGCAGAATCCAGCCACCAAAAAAAAATAAATACTCAGAAAATTATTTAAAGGCGTTTGTGACGCTTTAAGTGGTTGACCAATCAGGTCACATGTTGGGGGACAAGCAATTTTTTTTCTAACCCCTTCCCCCCCATCTAATTTGCTACCAGTTAGCATCGTGTTTCCTGCGAGACGCCCGAAGCCAGTCAGTGTACCGCGTCAAACCGCTGAATCGTGCCGCATCACGGAGCAGCGTAGTAACAACACACTTCGTGCGGAGATGGGAGGGGGAGGAGGAGGGGGGGATTACTATATTTTATGCTTCTACCGATCTCACCACGTCTTCAGTTTTTCACTTCCATCCTTTTGTGAAAAACTCTGTCTTGCGCTAACCGTTCGTTCGGCGCAAACAGTTTACACCCTGAACCTAAATGTTTCAGCGAGCCCTTGTGAGGACGTTACCGCTGACTCAATCATAATTAAATGAGTCCCACAAAATCATTAAGTGGTTCATTTGACTCCTTAAACTCGGTGCTAACTGCCAATTAAGGGAATTAAATGAGCGCTCATTCCAGTAAGCAGGCAGGATAAATGAGAAATTACACCGCGGTGTTTGCCTCAGCAGTTACAGCAAAACGCCGGAAGATGTTCGACGTGTCTGCAATTAAAGACGAAAATATCGATGACGCAACGAAACCGCAGATCGCGACCCGAGAGAATTGCTGGTCGTGTGTTCCGACTTCTTCCAGCGAGTCGTATCCTGAGGAAGATCGGGAAGGGGCTCGTTTCTGAAGAATTTAGTTGCATTCAAATCCTAAATGAATCTGTTTTCAATTTCCAAAGGTGTTGATTAGTTAACGAGAACGCCGCCGTACGCTAACGAGAACGTCGCCGTACGCTAACGAGAACGTCGCCGTACGCTAACGGGAACGTCGCCGTACGCTAACGAGAACGTCGCCGTACGCTAACGGGAACGTCGCCGTACGCTAACGAGAATGTCGCCGTACGCTAACG
>NC_062538.1:20366807-20369307 GCF_022655615.1 Tachysurus fulvidraco
TTTCTGTTTGTGTGAGAGAGAGAGAGAGAGAGAGAGAGAGTGTGCACGAGCATGTGTGTGTGTGTCTGTGTGTGTGTGTGCGAGAGAGAGAGAGAGTGCACGAGCGTGTGTGTGTCTGTGTGTGTGTGTGCGAGAGAGAGAGAGAGTGTGCATGAGCGCACGTGTGTGTGTGTCTGTGTGTGTGTGAGAGAGAGAGTGTGTGTGCACGAGTGTGTGCACGAGCGTGTGCGCGTGCGTGTGCGCGTGCGTGCGTGCGTGCGTGCGTGCGTGCGTGCGTGTGTGTGTGCGTACGTGTGTGCGTGTGTGCGTGCGTGTGTGTGTGTGTGTGTGTGTGTGTGTGTGAGAGAGAGAATTTGTGTGACAATCCCGATATATAATATAGACAGTATGACAGATTTCGGGTGGACATTTTCCCTAAACAGCGTTAGTTTCCCCAAAGTATGGAAGGTTGTGGAACAGCGTGAACATCAGAAGCAGCTCATTAACATAAAGCTGTGGGACTAAAACTTTTACCTGTCACATGTCAGAGGGGCTGTTCTGGGAAAATGACTCAACACCTTCCTCATATAGAAGCACACTTTCCCCTGAAGCCTATAGCATGCACCAATCAGCATGGAGAGTTCTCAGTGCATTAACACCTTCAGTCTAGTGTGTTGTGCTTTAGAGACTGAAATACACACTGCACTGTTAGACACGTGTGTGTGTGTGTGTGTGTGTGTGTGTGTGTGTGTGTGAGAGAGAGATGTGCAGTTCTCTGGAACTCTTCTCTAGATCATACTTTTAAACATTAGTCCTGAACTAGAATATCAGATCAACATCGTATCGTGTTGTATCGTGTTGTATCGTATCGTGTAGTATTGTGTTGTATCGTGTTGTATCGTATCGTATTGTGTCGTATCGTATCGTATAGTATAGTATTGTGTTGTATCGTGTTGTATCGTATCGTATTGTGTCGTATCGTATCGTATAGTATAGTATTGTGTTGTATCGTGTTGTATCGTATTGTGTCGTGTCGTATCGTATAGTATAGTATTGTGTTGTATCGTGTTGTATCGTATCGTATTGTGTCGTATCGTATCGTATAGTATAGTATTGTGTTGTATCGTGTTGTATCGTATCGTATTGTGTCGTATCGTATCGTATAGTATAGTATTGTGTTGTATCGTGTTGTATCGTATTGTATAGTGTCTTATCGTATAGTATAGTATTGTTTTGTATAGTGTTGTATAGTATCGATATTGTGTCGTATGTATGTTTATAGTATAGTATGTGTTGTATGTGTTGTATGTATCGTTGTGTGTATAGATCGTATGTATAGTATAGTATTGTGTTGTATCGTGTTGTATCGTATCGTATTGTGTCGTATCGTATAGTATAGTATTGTGTTGTATCGTGTTGTATAGTATCGTGTTGTATAGTATCATATCGTATAGTATAGTATTGTGTTGTATCGTATTGTGTTGTATAGTATCATATAGTATAGTATCGTATTGTGTTGTATCGTATTGTGTTGTATCGTATTGTGTCGTATAGTATAGTATCGTATTGTGTCGTATCGTATCATATAGTATCGTATCGTATTGTCGTATCGTATTGTGTTGTATTGTGTCGTGTCATATTGTGTTGTGTCGTATCGTATTGTGTTGTATCGTATTGTGTTGTATAGTATCATATAGTATAGTATCGTATTGTGTTGTATCGTATTGTGTTGTATAGTATCGTATTGTGTTGTATAGTATCATATAGTATAGTATCGTATTGTGTTGTATAGTATCGTATTGTGTTGTATAGTATCGTATTGTGTTGTATCGTATTGTGTTGTATAGTATCATATAGTATAGTATCGTATTGTGTTGTATCGTATTGTGTTGTATAGTATCATATAGTATAGTATCGTATTGTGTTGTATCGTATTGTGTTGTATAGTATCATATAGTATAGTATCGTATTGTGTTGTATAGTATCGTATTGTGTTGTATCGTATTGCGTCGTATAGTATAGTATCGTATTGTGTTGTATCGTATCGTATAGTATCGTATTGTGTTGTATCGTATTTTGTTGTATCGTATTGTGTTGTATCGTATTGTGTTGTATCGTATTGTGTTGTATCGTATCATATTGTGTCGTATCGTATCATATAGTATAGTATCGTATTGTGTCGTATCGTATCATATAGTATCGTATCGTATTGTGTCGTATCGTATTGTGTTGTATTGTGTCGTGTCATATTGTGTTGTGTCGTATCGAATCGTATCGTGTTGTATCATATCGTATTGTATCGTGTCATAACGTATCGTGTCATAACGTATCGTGTTGTATCGTATCGTGTTGTATCGTATCGTGTTGTATCATATCGTGTTGTATCGTGTCATAACGTATCGTGTTGTATCGTATCGTGTTGTATCATATCGTGTTGTATCATATCGTGTTGTATCGTGTCATAACGTATCGTGTTGTATCGTGTTGTATCGTATCGTGTTGTATCGTATCGTGTTGTATC
>NC_062538.1:20371807-20379307 GCF_022655615.1 Tachysurus fulvidraco
AACTATGTCATGAGGCCATGTCCCCAGTTCCTGGCACGTCTTAGGACAGTTTTAGTTGTCCTGTAACACCTCAGAACAGTGCAGACAGACAGTTAATGAGATTATTAACATCTCTGACTCACAGGTGTGTGTGTGTGTGTGTGTGTGTGTGTGGGCGAGTGAGTCATCCTGTTCTGTGGAATCCAGACAACACTCTTATTGTCTGACAGGCAAAGCAGACGAGCTAAATGGAGAATCGAGCTTTCTCCCAGCGCATGTTTCCCTATTCCTGTCCTCCGTCCCAAACCGCTTGCCAAGCGGAATTCCCACTCGGAACGCCAGAGCCGATCCTGTTTCCGACGCCGGGAGCTTTTGGCTTGCCGCGCGCCTGTGAGAATTCCCCGTTTTTAGATTTGGCCGCCGTGGAACAGCGTATCCTTTAACTCCAGGAATGAGGCTCGTCGCCCGCATGTCTTCACGGTCAGGACTTCCTGTCATTACGCCGCGTCGGTTTGCTCTCTGTGCCGCCCGCATACCTTACCGGCTGTAATTTGTGTCAAATTAAACCATAGTCTTATTTTTCCCCGAGTGGACAAATGTCTACTTTTATGCTTCGGGAAAGGGGGACGTCAGTCAAAACCGGGAAGACGGAGAAGGTCGAGTCAGAAGTGACGCGTTAAGGATTTTCAGTCTGTGCTGATTTTATTTATTTATTTATTTGGTGGTGTTTTATTCCTCTTACACCACAGAAGTTTCCCCATGATTACAGTTTTGTGTTTCTAAAAGATTTAAACATTTCGATTTTTTTTTTTTTTTTTTTTTTTTTTTTTTAAAATCCATCCTGAAGACTTTCCCATGACCGTTCCAAAGCTCTGGCACTAGAGACTACTTCCTTAAACATCTCCACGTACGGTTTAACGTACAGCCGCTACCACGGTAACCATACTGTACCAGGCGTCATAAAAAATTAATCGACACTTTTTTTTCTTCTTCTGTCCAATCAGATCTGAGAATCCGACAGTGCTGGGAATAAACGATTACAGACGAATGTCCTCGTTAGACTCCCAGGTCTGAGCACTTTTCCTCCATCTTTTCTTTGTCCTAATATTTATCGTGAAGTCTGGACGTTTAAAAACAAACCCTGATCGTTTTAACGGACATTTTTCCGCGTCGTCCCGAACAACAGCACAACATTATACGATACACTGCACTCGTACCGTTAAGGCGTCTATAGAGGACGGGTTTATGGTGTGTGACGGCTGTGAGGACGCGAATCTCCTCCGACACCTCACAATGAAGGAAGAGCTTTACAGGCTCGTTTCTCCTTCTCCGTTTCGCTTACTGTGCAAGCACACACCTCTAATGAGTCACTCCTCATATCTCTCCCAGCTCCAGGTGTGTGTGTGTGTGTGTGTGTGTGTGTGTGTGTGTGTGTGTGTGTGTGTGTGTGCTGAACATCTACATCGTTGTCTCCAGACTGACTCAGTGTCTGTCCTCCAGATTAGTGCTGACTCCATCACTGTCCTGTCAGCCTGCACCAGGGCGAGGACTAACGAGGTGGTGGAGCCGGAGGAAGGTCACGGCTGACCGGATAAAGAACACCGAGAGGTTACTCTGTGTGCGCGTGTGTGTGTGTGTGTGTGTTGTGTCTTTCTGATCGCTCTACTCTCGTTCTTCATGAGCAGACGTGTTCACCGTACAGACTAAAGCACCGCCGCATCATCACACCCGTAAGGTAGACACGACTCCAGGGTGAAAGCCACCGCAACATAAACGCTGTGGTTAAAGAGGAATAAATAAATAAATAAATAAATAAATGTGCGATAAGGATTTAACTTGTACGTCATGCAGCAGGATTTTTCCCCTTTAAGGAAGCAGACAGAAGGTGTTGATGTACCACTGTGTGATTATTTAGTAGTCATTTGTCCCCTGGCAGATGGGAACACGTGACTTAGTGTCCTCATGTCCTTCATGTCCTCGTGTCCTTCATGCACTTTTTTTGTTTTTGAAGGAAAACTCCGGGTTGGGGATTAAACAGCAAGAGCGACGTTTTAAATTCTGTTTTTTTTATTGGTTGGAGGAGAAACTAAAACTAAGGGTTTTTACTCCGAATAGTCCGACAAGATTAATATCAAAGTCCAGCTACGTCAAACAGCACCGTTAGCTTTTAACCTCGTAAACGTTCATCTGTTCTTAACTGATCAGAGCTGAGAATAACAGCACAGTGTTGGTTTAGTTCCCCCCGCGTGTCTGTGTGTCCAAGCTCGTGGACTAGCTGACTTTTATTCTGTGCTGAAAAACTTTAGGTTTGCCCACTCGTCTTCCTCCTCATCTTAGTGAACTCTGATTACCTTGAATTCCTCTTCTTCTTCTTCTCCTTGTAATTAAGTTCTTCTTCTTCTTCCCTTTTCCTTCCCTTCTTCTTTCCTTCTTCTTCCTCTCCTTTCTTTTTCTTTCTTTCTTTCCTTCTTCTTCCTCTCCTTTCTTTCTTTCCTTCTTCTTCCTCTCCTTTCTTTTTCTTTCTTTCTTTCCTTCTTCTTCCTCTCCTTTCTTTCTTTCTTTCTTTCTTTCTTCCTCCCTTTTCCTTCCCTTCTTCTTCCTCTTCTTCCTCTTCTTTCTTTCTTTCTTTCTTTCTTTCTTTCTTTCTTTCTTTCTTTCTTTCTTTCTTTCTTTCTTCTTCCCTTTTCCTTTCTTTCTTTCTTTCTTTCTTCTTCCCTTTTCCTTTCTTTCTTTCTTGCTTCTTCCTGAAGTCATGTTGCACAAAAACCAAAGGAAAACGAAACAGCGTCGGAAGTCGTTTTTTCCCCAAAAGGATAAACGCAGGACTTGTCTGTGAAAGTCAGCGAAACCCTTTCGTTCCTCCAATTTTTTTTATTTCTCCAGTTTTCCATCCTGAACCAAACACCGGAGGTTTGTGAGCTCACGTTAAACACACCCCATCTTCCCCGGACACGGATTTCTCACACGCTCTGCTTGCAAACCGCTCTGAAGCACGTGTCGTCGATGAGCGTGACTAATCTATACCTCGCTCGTACGGGGTCAGCGCTCGACCGGTCAATGGAGCCATTTGCTCTTCCTGGTCAATTCGTCTGTCCCCCCCCCTCACCCACTGAGGTATGGATTTCAGATCTGTAGATATTCATTCTGAGTACAGCGACTCCACAGACTCTGCCTTTCCTTTCCAGGGCAAAACTGTTGCTATTCGTGTCACATCACTCTCCTTTACTGTAAGGCCAAAATATTCTGTGTGAACTTGGAGACTCTTCTCAGAATGAGGATTGTTTTGTACTGGGTTGGACTCTGGGAGCGGAGGGGGGGGGAGCGGAGCGGAGCGGAGCAGACCTGCCTGTCCTCAGTGCTGAGGTCAATCAATGAGGTCCAGACTCACTGACTCACTCCATCAATAATCTACAGCTCAGGCACCAGCCAGGTCACTCGTGTGTGTGTGTGTGTATATATATATATATATATATGTGTGTGGTGTGTGTGTGTGTGTGTATATATATGTGTGTGTGTGTGTGTGTGTGTGTGTGTGTGTGTGTGTGTGTGTGTGTGTGTGTGTATGTGTATATATGTGTGTGTGTGTGTGTGTGTGTATATGTGTGTGTATGTATGTGTGTATATATATATATATATATGTGTGTGTGTGTGTGTGTGTGCATGCACATGAAAGAAAAGTGATAGTGTGAGTGTCCTGGGAACTTGGATGAATGGTCCATGTCTGGATGAGATAAAGTCACACACACACACACACACACACACATACACACACACACACACACACACACACGCCCTTAAACCTTATCAGAGATGTTAAACAGAACTGTAATGTCATTATCTGCTTATGTTTGTCCAGACTGCAGGGTCACTAAAGTGGAAGTGTGTGTGTGTGTGTGTGTGTGTGTGTGTGTGTGTGTGTGTGTGTGTGTGTGTGTGTGTGTGTGTGTGTGTGTGTGTGGATAAGTATAGAGAGGCCTAGAACACCCCAGTGAGTAGTTTGTCGTCAGTGTGTGTCCCAGCTCCCGCCGGCCGGCACGACATCATTTATTTGCGCTACATGAATAAAGCCGAGTCCCGGTTCCTCCACCTAGCCTGAGTAAACACGTGTCTCCACACGGACACCTTCACACACACTGGAGCTTCTCGAGCAGCTGTAGGAACGCTGCATCTGGGATACCATCACTACAAACACCAGCAATGCTCCTCCTGTGTGTTTAGCTCCTGCAGGAGCACGTAGTCCGTCTCACACACGTACCGGCGTCACACCAACGAGAACGTCACCGACCACACCATGGACGTGTGTGTGTGTGTGTGTGTCAGGGCACGGGAAGCCGACCAGACAGATCAGACAGCAGTAATCCATGTGTGTGCGCAGGTTATTGTATAACGTTTATTACATCAGATGGGATACAGATGTGTGTGTGTGTGTGTGTGTGTGTGTGTGTGTGTGTGTGTGTGTGTGTGTGTGTGTGAGGAATTAAAGTAAAAAGTTCTGTCTGTGTTCCTTCTGAAACCACGTCAGACGTTCTGTCTGATCGTGACTCCGCCTCCTGGACTCGGCACGAGCGCTCGCTTGCTCGCTGGATGTAGACGATGTAGATGACGTGATTTATACGCTAAGGCTTTCACACTCACCACATCTCAAACGTGTATACTTTTTAAGACCCCTCTTTGACTTCATCATCATCATCATCATCAAAAGAAGAGCGTATATGGTACTTATTGTAGTGCTATCTATCTATCTATCTATCTATCTATCTATCTATCTATCTATCTATCTATCTATCTATCTGTCCGTTTATTTATTTATTTATTTTATTGAACAGAGATGTTGCGTCTTGGATTTCAGATGTTTTAAGTTAGAATAAAACGTAGAACGTCAGGGTTTTTGTTGTTGTTGTTGTTTTTGTTTGTAGCCTAAAACCTCTCCGTCAACAGGAAACGGCAGCAAATGGTCACTCCGGGTTTTTTTTTTTTTCTTGTTGATGTTTTTTCTGGGATTTGTTTGCTCATCTTTTTGCTCAGGTTTGGCTCTGACCGCTGGGGACATCATGTCTAACCACAAGTTATTAGCAGTAGAGACAGACATCCCAGCTATGCCTCACAACACCCCCCCCCCCCCCCCCCCACACACACACACACACACACACACACGCACACAAAAGTGCGCAGTTGTATATCGGGCTCCACATAACCATGGGAAATAAATTCTTTATAGTCAGGCAATCCATGATCGCAGTCAGCATGCTGCGCACATACACACTCATTCTCTCTCTCTCTCTCTCGTGCAGACAGACTGACGCACACACAGCAATGCAGTGTTTCTCTCCCCCTCTCTCTCTCTCTCTCACACACACACACACACACACAGACAGACAGACAACAATGCAGAGTTCCTTTGTCTCTCTCTCTCTCTCTCTCTCTCTCTCTCTCTCTCCCTCTCTCTCTCTCACACACAGACAGACAGACAACAATGCAGTGTTCCTTTGTCTCTCTCTCTCTCACACACACAGACAGACAGACAACAATGCAGTGTTCCTTTGTCTCTCTCTCTTTCTCTCTCTCTCTCCCTCTCTCACACACAGACAGACAGACAGACAGACAGACAACAATGCAGTGTTCCTCTCTCTCTCTCTCTTTCTCTCTCACACACAGACAGACAGACAACAATGCAGTGTTTCTGTCTCTCTTAATCTTATATGCACACACTCGGCCATGCAGTTTTTCTCTGTCTCTTACACACACACACACACACACCGTGATATCTGTGTGTGTGTGTCTCTCACTCTTACTGTTACACGGGTGCACATACACACACACACACACAGCCATGTAGTGCTTTCTGTCTCTCTTTCTCTCTTACATGCTGACAGAAAGACACACACACACACACACTTAAAGCTCCTGGCAGCATGCTGCGAGCGATCCGTGTTCCAAGGCCAGCTAGTAGATTGATTGCGTTTGCAGCCAGTGTGTTTCTGATGTCTGATTGATTTCTCCACATCACTCATGACCACACGACCTCCAGCCGACTCGGTGCACGAGACGGGGTTTGAGACCGTGTGACGCTGCCTTCAGAGCAGCTCCCACCCCCGGCATGTTAATTAGCGAGCTCAGTGTCCTCTAGATGGTGATAAAGATACACGAGGCCTGTAGTGAAGAGACGAGCGTGCACTCTAGCTCTTCTTTCTCTGCAGCACACTTAATAAATAGGAGGTGTGACTTTGAATCATTTTTCCAGCGAGCTGGAAGGTGATGCACATGAGTGAGTGTGTGTGTGTGTGTCGTCATCTTTGTCTGGCTGTGTGTGTGTGTGTCTTCCCCTCCATGTCGGAGAGTGTCTCTTGTGTCTGTCTCACTTTGTGTCTCTTTCTGTCTTTTTGTTTGTGTCCTTGTGTCTCTTCTCTGTCTCGCTGTGTGTGTGTGTGTGTGTGTGTGTGTGTGTGTATGCATGACCATCTCGTTCAGTAACGTTCCTGTAGCTGATGGACCAGCAGGTCCTCTGTAAAAGCCCTACCAGATTGTACACATTACGTGTAGTTTAAAGCAGAAAAGATTTCTGTATAAAACTCTAAATTATAAATACGCCGCTTCGTGTCTCGTATTCGGCTGCGTCCTAAATTATTAATCGTCTTCCCGAGATAGACGCCGTAAGGCTTCCTGAGATAGACGCCGTCTTCCTATAAAGCAAGCCTATGTGCAAAATACAGGGCAGGCCATTAATCACTGTCAGGTCAAAACAAAGCTGCTGAGGTCTTGAGTCCCAGTTTGGGCTCCCATCTCCCTGACAGTGACCTTCATCCCACAAGCCCCGAGGCCGGCGACGCCCCAGACGGATCTCAGGAGCCCCAATCCCGGATTAATGCACAGCGAATCCTGGAGTTTGTGCCGTGGTGCTTTGGACGTGTCTCCGTCTTCCCAGAGCTGGTTGCGTCACTGCAGCACTTCCCTTTCTCCATCGCTGTGAAACTGTCGTTCTTAGACGTACAGAAGACGTGAAGGAAATGTTCTGTGGCCTGTGATGTGTGTGTGTGTGTGTGTGTGTGTGTGTGTGTGTGTGTGTGTGTGTGAAGGGGAAACTGAACTCTTATCTGTTAGCATGCTGAACACACACAATCCTTTACTAAGGCTTCCTCTCTCTCTCTCTCTCTCTCTCTCTCTCTCTCTCTCTCTCTCTCTCTCTCTCTCTCTCTCTGTGCTTTAGGTGGATTATGGAGCGTGTTTACTTTGGGCGGAGCCAGCAGCAAACCCGGGGCGGAGCAGGAACACAATCCGTTACCACTGTCCAATCAGAGCCTGTTATTACTGCTGGTCCTGGCCAATCTGACAGACGGCCCCGACTGGCCCAACCCTTACAGACAAGCCATCACCTGCTTCAAAAAGAACCAAGGGGCCAGCGCCAGACCCGGAGCCAGACGCCGCGGCGCGGTAGCAGCCAGCGCCTCGCGGCGCCCGCCGCGAGGCGCGGAGCCGCAAGCGCCGCCCGGCGAACGCCGCAGCGGACGCGGCAGAAGAAAGAGA